>NC_056725.1:656025723-656135723 GCF_019279795.1 Protopterus annectens
CCCCTTCCCCCCAAAAAGGGAGATACTCATCACCGAGCCCAACCAGCCACAGGAGACATGCATCACCGAGCCCAAACCGGCACCGGAGATGCCCATCACCGATCCCAAACAACCACACTGATCAGGGGAAAGAACGAAACCCGACGCAGTCTTTTTTATACAGGGGCAAGGACTCCCTACCACCCGACCCACCTCCACTACCACGAGGAAACAGGGGCAGACCACGTGGAGCGAAATCCAGGGACCACAGTTACAGAACCAACGCCGCCACTATGCGGGAGCCCACAAGGACTATCACCACCAGGAACTACACACGGACCTCTGCACCAATGCCCCGGTAAGTGTAAGTGTAGGTGAACTTTCCACCTTAAATACTACCCTGTACCATAAGGGCGATGCAGTTATCAATCTCTCAAATGAGACACTCGACCCTGGGACTATTAACCTTCTCGCCAAAGGTTTAAACTTCATCCCTACGCAACGCGCGAAAAGCACGGATGTCATTTTAGACTTAAAACTGTACTGTCGGCAGCTTAATCTTAAGCATTTCTTCAAAAACAAAAAATTTAACAGCATTTACCCCGAGCTAGAAGCCGGCGAGAATACCAGCATGACTAACTTTGATTTTAATGGTACCAACTTTGATTTTAATGGCGCCAATTTCATGCCTAGTCCCTGTGTTTATAGAGATGTCAGCCCCCAGTCTGAAGAGCATCGTAGTTCAAACTACTTGTGACTAGCACTTTGATCATGTATTTAATAAGGCCAAGCAGTTGTTAATGCTGCCAGAGTTACTAACGATACGAATGTTACTAACGATACGAATGTTGCAAATATTACATGTGATACCACTGTTGAGTCCAAGTACACCAATACCGCTAACTACTGTAACTTCTCTTTGCTCTGTACGACACCACGTCTAGCCAGCATATACACCGAGGCAATTCCCAGATAGCCCCCAATTGAGCATGCAGGTTGGATTAAATTATTTGGCTGAAACTGCCCTGACTCTAACCATTCATCCTGACTGTGCTGACCACCCGTTACAGTCGTTGTACAGCACGCCAGGCGATGACGCCCTGGCACCACGTGCACGCCTATCCCCAGGTTACTCCTTACAGCAAGCCAATGACAAATGTATACCTGCCGTGAAAAGTCATTACTAATGTCCGTTCTGAAGCTGTGTAACTTTGTTGCTAATGCTGTCTCCAATGCTAAATACCATTCTCCAGCATGTTGGCACCCATACACACACATAAAGCACTTCATTCAAAGCAGCACGCCCCAACATCCAAATAAATGTTTTCTGGATTTTGTAGAATGTGCCAATACTGTTACAAATAATGAAAGCTCTGATACCTCCAGTACGCCTATTCTAGGCAGCTCTTGCTTAATGTCTAAAGTTTTGTTACAAGAGTGTAATAGCATGCCTGGTTCTGGTTCTGGTTCTGATTATGTTTTACCAAACGAGTACAATGATATGCCAAGCATTTACAATGATCTGCCTTTCAATGATCTGCCTAGCTATGAATACGTTGATGACAATCACGTTGCTAGTATTTCTGACAACTACGAGGTAGGTAACAGGTCTTGCGACTCTAGCACCCTAAGTACGGGTGCCACCAGCCCCGTTAGTTACGCGCCTTATGCCAGGCACAATCTCCTACGCTCTGACTCCTCTGGGTTTAATGCCATGATGCATCTAACACAGCAAGTCTATGTTCAGCTGCAGCAGCCCTGCCACTACTCTCCTTGACAGTGCCCACCCTAATGCGAGCTAAACACAGGTACCGGTCACTTCAGGTACCTCCCCTCATGGATACTGCCTCATGGTGCAGCACTCCTATGAACCTGATATCGGAGTCGGCATCCCCACTCAGCCCACAGAGCCCACTCCAGCTCTGATGACAGTGAAGTGCTCCCTGCTGCACTAAAAAGTACCTACAACCCCTGCCTCAACAACAATATCAATGTCTTTGCCAAGGTTGTTGAAAATGAAATCAGGATCCTAATCAACCACCGACCTAATATACGTGGCTAGAACCTTAGCCCTGACGAGAGAAAGTGAAAATCTCAAATGCTCTAAAAGCTAACAATAAAGTCACCGTCATGAAAGCTGATTAAAGGTGCAGCGTATAGTGGTCATGGACACTGCCACGTACACTAGCAAAATGGAAGAAATCCTATCGGATTCCTCCAATTACAAAAAAATCAATAAAACAGATGTCCTTACCAAATTCACAGGCATTGACAGCGACTCAGCCAAGCTTTTAGCCCAAGACAAAGCCATTTCAGACGAAGAGCTTGACTACATGAAGGTAGACTCTGGATGTAGGGGAACTGTTTGAACTCCCAAGATTCACAAAATAGAAATGACTCCCCTCAGACACACACATCGTAGCCTTCCAAAAGAACCAAAACCGAGTTCATCTCCCAGCTACTAGATCACGACCAACATCTACGCCTTCAAACTGCCGTAGTTCTGACCCTCAAAGACTCGCGGGAATCTCTTTAACAAAATTCACTTCCAAAATGCATTCCCACATTTGAAAGTGACCTCTAGTCACTCATAGTTATGCTTGTATCCCAGCATCCCCCATGATGCAGGCTGCAAATTGGTTTCTTACAACTAATTTCACCAAGCACAGGCATATGCACCCACACAGAGCCACCACGCTATGCACCCTGCTAAAAAAGTACTGAACAACAAATTTTTTTTGTTTGTACCATTTACCAGCAGCTCAGGAGTTGCCATAGCCAAAATGGCCCCCCTTTTCAACCTTGTACTCAGCTCTAAGCAGGCAAATACCTAAAGGGGTTGACCTCATCTCTGGGTATATTGGGAAAGTTTTCGGGGCGGGTCCAATAGAGATGACATCTTCCTTTCGAAAATCAAGCAAAGCATTGATTTTCTGGACTTCACCGTTGCAGGGCTAGGCAGCAACATCAACTTCCTTGATGTCACCCTCCCTACGGTAACAATGGACAGTTCAGGTGCTGTAAAAACCCCCCCACAGAAACAACTACTTGGACCCAAAAGGATTTTCATGAAGAAGAATGTCGTTAAAGGCCAACTAGTACGTCTCAGCAGACTAGTCAGCTCTGACAGCCACTTTGACTATGAATGCCAAATTTTAAAACAGCATTTCATAGACAAAAAATACCCAAGTGCGCTGGTAGACCATATCATTCTGGAAGTAGGACAATGCAGACACAACAGACACAAACCCATTCACTTTGGATTCAAAAGCGCAAACATGGGGAATCATATACCCTAGATTCCCCTTCCCCCTTTTGTGATGCTATCAGCATCAAAAAAAGCATCTGCAATAACTGGGACATCCTCCAAGCCCCCAGAAGTTAACATAGCAGTAGGGAAAAATGTTCACCTACAATGTACTCTGTAAAACATTCCCTTTAACTCAGCACCACAACATCCCGGTGCCCTCATACTACTGGCACCCCCCTGCAAAGAATGCAATTGGTGTCTACATCTTCACCAGCAGCATCATGGGGATTAAAACCCCCGAACTAAGGGGCCCATCTAACAGCAATAATATAGTGTACCACTGTCCAAGAATCATGTTCTATATTGGAATCGACCCGAGGCTCAAAAATAGAATCAGTGAAAATACCAAGCCATGCGGGGATCTTCCGGCCCTTTGGGACACTGGGGTTTTTCCCTACACTAAGTTTTTATTCTCTGTATTAGACATAACCCAAAGGGCCCCCCTCCTCAAACCAGAGGTTAAGGAAAAATGGGAGATTAGATTGCAGACACCCCTGGTCTCCTCTTAATATTAAATTGCTTAAATTTAACAGATGACTCCTCATATGAACCTTTGTGACTGAGTGTACCTATGAAAAGACTGATTGTACCTAAATGTATTCAAATATATAAACCTTGTTTTAAGTTCCTCTGTAAGATTTCTGGAAGTTTGTGATTTTTAAAAAAATCTAAACACCTCAAATCGATACTTCTCTGTTTTGCTGATCTATCAGGATCCTCCCCCAATAATATATATATATATATATATATATATTGTTATATATATTTGTGTTTATATATATATATATATATATATATATATATATATATATATATATATTATTTTTAAAAATATATATATAATATTTTTTTGTGTATATATATATATATATATATATATATATTATATATATATATATATTTTATATATATATATATAT
The DNA here is from genome assembly GCF_019279795.1 of Protopterus annectens. NCBI lineage: Eukaryota > Metazoa > Chordata > Ceratodontiformes > Protopteridae > Protopterus > Protopterus annectens. The sequence goes on from NC_056725.1 coordinate 656,029,933, forward strand.
ATTATATAATATGATTTTATTTTATATATATATATATTTAAAATATATATATATATATATATATTGTGTTTTTTTATATATATATATATATATATATATATATTATATATATATATATATATATATGTATATATATATATATATATATTTTATATATTATATATGTATATATATATATATATATATATATATTTTGTGTTGTGTATGTTATATATATATATATATATATATATATATATATATATATATATATTTTATATAATATATATTTTATATATATATATTTATATATATATATATTATTTATAATATATATATATATATTTATATATATGTATATTATATATATTATTATTATTATTATATATATAATATTATATTATATATATATATATATTATATATATATATTATATTATTAATATATGTTTTATATATATATATATGTTTTTATTATATATTTTATATATTTTATATATATATATATATATATATATTTTTTTTTTTTAAATTATTTTTTTTTTGGAATGTTTTTTTTTGGGGGGGGGGGTTTTTTATTTTTAAAAAAATTTTTTAATTTAAAAAAAATTTTTAAAAAAAAATTTTTTTAATTATAATTTGTGTTTTATATTTTTTCAAAAAAAATTTTTTTTTAAAAAAAAAAATTTTTTTTAAATTTTTTTTAAAATTGGGGGGGCCCCTTAATTAAGGGGGGGGGAAAAAATTTTTTTAATAATTTGGGGGGATTAAAAATATTATTTTTAAAAATTAAAAATAAAAAATAGTTTGTTTTTTAAATTTTAAAAAAAAAAAATTTTTTTTTTTAAAATTTTAATTAAAAAATTTTAAAAAATTTTTTAAAATTTTAAAAATATTTTTATAAAATAAAAGGGGTTTTAGTTTTTTTTTTTTTAAAAGGTTTGGGTTTTTTTTAAAAGAATTATTTTGGGCTGGGGGGTTTAAAAAATTTTAATTTTGGAAATATTTTAAAAATTTATTTTAGGGGGGATAATTTATATAAAAAAAGGGGGGATTTTTAAAATTTATTTTAAAAATTTATTTAAATTAATTTTTTTTAAAAAAAAATAGGGGTTGATATTAGAAAATTTTTTAAATTTTAAATTTTGGGTAATTTTTAAAATTATTTTTTTTTTTTTAAAAAAAATTTTATTTGGGGGAAATTATTTTTATATATATATTTTTTGGGGAAGGGTGGGGGTTTTTTTAAAAAATTTTAAAAACCCATATAATAATAGGGGTAAAATGATAGTTTTTAATTAAAAATATATATAAAATTATTTTATAAAAAATTTTTAATTATAAAATATATTAAAATTATTGGAAATAATAAATAGGGGTTGTTTTAATATATATATAAATATAATTATGTTATTGGGGATTATTTTATATATATATATATAGATAAGTGATTAATATTTTTATATATAATTATATATATTATATATATATATATATATATTTTAATAATTTAATTTATTAATTAAGGTTTTATATAATTATGGATATTTTTGGTGAATTTATATTTAATTATTGATTAAAAAGAAATAAAATTATAATATAATATATAATATTAAATAGTGGATATAATAATTATATATATATAATAAGTATTTAAAAAAAGGGGGATAAATTATATTTTTATAATTTGTTGGTGATTATGTGATAAATTACCCATCTATTGGAAACCCCCCGCCCCTTTGGGAACCCCTAAGTCATAACAAAGTTTAAATTTGTAAAAGGGGGGGCCCCTACCAGGGCATAATTTTTCCACCCGGTCCTTTTTTCCTATTGTGTTTGCCCCCCAGCACTGTGCGGGCCCCCATGACCCCAGATCCCCCTCCCATCCCAAAAGTTTAAAAGGGAAGGGGTTTTCTTTTCCCGCCTGGAATTAGTAATATATAGCATAGGAAATCAGGGCCCCCCATATCCATGTACCTGCCATTTATCCCCTAAGGGGGCTAAACCTCCCCGCCTCGCCTTTTCCCCACCCTATGAAACCCCCATATGGACCTGAGTACCTTCCCATAATCCACCAAACCCGCCCTGACCCTCCCCAAGCAAAAAGTCCCCCTAATTCTGGCTTCCATCACCCCCACCAGCTATACCCCCCATGGCCACCCCCCTTTAGTATTAAAACCCCAACTCAATCCCATATCCATGCCATGCAGCTCCCATCGCCATCCAGCCCTGGCTTCCAGATTCCTGCCTTTTCGACAATGCTACCGTCTCCAACCCATATAACATAGCTGGTCTCACTACCCTGTTGTAGAACTTCCCTTTCACTCTTATTGGTACCCGTCTGTCACAAATCACTCCTAATGCTCTTCTCCACCCTGCCTGTACTCTCTTCTTCACTTCTCTTCCACACTCACCATTACTCTGAACTGTTCATCCCAAGTACTTAAACTCATCCACCTTTACCAACTCTACTTCCTGCATCCTCACCATTCCTCTACCCTCCCTCTCATATACACACATATAGTCTGTTTTAGCCCTGCTGACCTTCATTCCTCTCCTCTCTAAAGCATATATCCCCTTCTCCAGGGTCTCCTCAACCTGGTCCCTACTCTCACTACATATCACAATGTCATCTGCAAACATCATAGTCTACGGGGCCTCCTGTTTAATCTCATCTGTCATCCTGTCCATCACCACTGCAAATAAGAAAGGGCTCAGAGCTGATCCTTGATGTAATCCCACCTCCACCTTAAACGTATCTGTCACTCCCACCGCAGTCCTCACCAATGTCACACTACCCTTGTACATATCCTGTACTACTCTTACATACTTTTCTGCCACTCCCGACTTCCTCATACAGTACCACAACTCCTCTCTAGGCACCCTGTCATATGCTTTCTCTAAGTCCAAAAAGACACAATGCAACTCCTTCTGAACTTCTCTGTATTTCTCCAACAACACTCAGAGCAAATATTGCATCTGTAGTGCTCTTTCCTGGCATGAAACCATACTGCTGATCACTCATCATCACCTCCCTTCTTAATCTAGCTTTCACTACTCTTTCCCATAACTTCAAGCTGCGACTGATCAGTTTTATCCCTCTGTAGTTACTGCAGCTCTGCACATCACCCTTTTTCTTAAAGATAGGTACCAAAACACTTTTCCTCCACTTCTCAGGCATCGTCTGACTATCCAAAATTTCATTAAACAATCTGGTTAAAAATTCCACTGCCATTTCTCCTAAGCACCTCCATGCTTCCACTGGTATGTCATCTGGGCCAACAGCCTTTCCATTCTTCATCCTCTTCATAGCTGTCCATACTTCCTCCTTGCTAATCTGCTTCACTTCCTGATTCACTTTCCCCACATCATCCAACCTTCTCTCTCTCTCTCTCTCATTCTCTTCATTCATCAGCCCTTCAAAGTACTCTTTCCATCTACTCAACACACTCTCTTCACTTTTGAGTACGTTTCCTTCACTGTCCTTTATCACCCTTACCTGCTGCACATCTTTCCCAGCTCTGACCCTTTGTCTAGCCAATTGTTTCAGGTCCTTTCCTCCCTCTTTAGTGTCCAATCTCTCATACAACTCTCTGTATGCCTTATCCTTCGCCACCTCTCTCTGCCATGCGCCTCATCTCGTTATACTCATGTCTACTTTCTTCATCTCTTTGACAATCCCACTTCTTCTTCGCCAGCCTCTTTTTCTGTATACTTTCCTGTACTTCCTCATTCCACCACCATGTCTCCTTGCCCTCCTTCCTCTGTCCAGATGTCACACCAAACACCTTCCTAGCAGTCTCCCTTACTAGCTCTGCTGTAGTTACCCAGCTATTCGGTAACTCATTACCTCCCAGTGCCTGTCTTAACTCTTCCCTGAACTCCACCTCACAATCACCCTTTTTTAACTTGCACCATTTAATCCTTGCACTGCTTTCACACTCCTCCTCTGCTTCTTGATCACCAACATCATCCTGCAGACCACCATTCTATGCTGCTTAGCTACACTTTCCCCAGTCACCACTTTACAGTCTCCAATCTCCTTCAGACTGGGCCTCCTACATAGGATGTAATCCACCTGTGTGCATCTTCCTCCACTCTTTTGTACATCACCCTATGTTCCTCCCTCTTTTTAAAATACGTATTCACCACAGCCATACCCATCCTTTTCGCAAAATCCACAATCTGACCTTCTGCATTCCTCTCTTTAACACCATACCTACCCATCACTTCCTCACCCCTCTGTTCACTTCACCAACATGCCCATTTAAGTCTGCTCAAATCACTAGTCTCTCATCCTTGGGTACACCCACCACCACTTTATCCAACTCACTCCAAAATTTTTCTTTCTCATCCATCGCACACCCAACTTGTGGAGCATATGCACTAACAACATTCATCATTACACCATCAATTTCAAGCTTCATAAACGTCACTCTATCAGACACTCTCTTCACCTCCAAAACTCTCTTGGCATACTGTTCCGTTAGGATAACCCCTACCCCATTTCTTCTGCCATGATAGAACAATTTGAACCCGCCTCCTATACACTTGGCCTTACTTCCCTTCCATCTGGTCTCTTGCACGCACACTATATCAACCTTGCTTCTCTCCATCATATCAGCTAGCTCTCTCCCTATACCAGTCATACTGCCAACATTCAAAGTTCCTACCCTCAGTACTACACTCCTAACCTTCCTTCTCTCTTCCTGCCTTCGGGCATGCCTTCCCCCTCCTCTTCTTCTTCGGCCAACAGTTGCCCAATTTCCGCCAGCATCCTGTTGGTTAACAGTACTGGTGGTGGTCATTGTTAACCCGGGCCTCAACTGATCCGGTATGTAATTTTGAAAAATTCTCCGCATCAGTAATTTTTGGCAAAGGTTTTACGCCGGATGACCTTCCTGACGCAACCCTCCCCATTTACCCAGGCTTGGGACCGGCACAAAGAAATGCACTGGCTTGTGCATCCCCAGTGGCTGGGTTATATGTATGTGTAGATATATATATGTATGTGTATATAGATATATATATATATATATATATATATATATATGTATATATGTATATATCTATATATATATATATATATATATATATATGTATATATCTATATTTATATATATATATATATATATGTATATATATATATATATATATATATATTTATAAATAATATGGGAATGTGTGCGTGCGTCTATATATATATATATATATATATATATATATATATATATATATATATATAAATAGGTATGTTTGTGTGTGTGTGTATATATATATGTAGGTATGTGTCTGTGTGTGTGTGTGTGTGTGTGTGTGTGTGAGTGTATGTATATATATATATATATATATATATATATATATATATTTATAGTAAAAACTAAATGAAAACTTTAGCCAAGCTAGAAATTACAATGAGTGACCTCCCAAACTTCCTGTAACAGATGCACATGGGATATATGCAAATGACCCTTATGAACATCAGGTATTTCAGCTATATAGCGATTCTGATTGCCAATGACTTTTACATTTGAAGTCGTTTTAATGGACACGTTCTGGCCAATAAAGCCAAATGCCAATATGCATATTTCGGCCTTGTTTTGACCTCGTCAGCATAGCACAAGCAGAGTGTTTAATTAAGCTTATGAAACACAGGGTTGTTGTACCCAGCTGATGTCCATTATCATTAGGGTAACTGTAAAACATCCCAACTAACAAATTAAAATAAAGAGTTAGTAGGTTACGCTGAAAACCCAATCAGTAAAAACTAAATGAAAACTCCAGCCAAGCTAGAACTTCCAGTGAGTGACCTCCCAAACCTCCTGTAACAGAGGCACATGGGATATATGCCAATGACCCTTATGAACATCAAGGCTATATGGCGGTTCTTATTGCCCATGACTTTTACGTTTGTAGTCATTTTAATGGACAAGTTCAGGCTAATAAAGCCAAACCCCACTAGCTATGGATATGCATATTTCGGCCTTGTTATGACCTCGTCAGCATAGCACAAGCAGAGTGTTTGACTAAGGTTTCTACTGAAGACTATTCCTGGTACCCAGAAAAGACAACTCATGGCATCCTATCTTGGACCTGTCTATCCTAAACCCCTTTTTGGTGAATCCAAAATTCAAGATGCTAACTTTTCACCAGTTGCTTCCCATGATAGGCAAGGATGCCTGGTCGGCAACACTGGATTTAAAGGAAGCCTACCTGCACATCCCAGTCAGGGAATCTTGCAGAAAATACCTATGCTTCAAAGCAGGCAGTTCTCTGCGCTGCCCTTTGGCTTATCTTCTGCGTCCAGGGTATTCAGAAAGTGCCTAGCTCCAGTCATTGCATTTTGCAGGCAAAGAAATATTCAAATATGCAAATACCTGGACGATTGTCTAATTCAGGCAGAAAGCCAGGACATACTTCTGAATCATCTGGCATTTGTACAGAAGGTGCTAACTCTTCTGGGGTACACCATAAATGAAAAAAATATCACATCTGGTACCCTGTCAACAAATTATATTCCTGGGAGCAAGCTTGAACACAGCTTCCCAGATGGCATTCCTCACGCCAGAGAAACAAATTCATTTGACAACTTACTTCAAACTAGTGGCCACAAAAACCCTGCTGTCTGCAAGGCAAATACTGCAAGCCATGGGGTTCATGGCCTCATGCATTCTACTAATTCCATATGCAAAACTGCCTATGAGGCAACTACAGTGGTATCTAAAAAGCCTATGGTGTCAACATTCTCAGGATCTATAAGCAAGGATTCCTGTCATGCCTTGCCTACAGTTAGAATTCCTTTGGTGGGCAGAGGCCTGCCACCAAAACAAGGGACTACCATTCACTTTATCCTGTGCCGCCCAAAACCTAACAACAGATCCATCAGACTATGCATTGGGGGGGGGGGGGCTTACCTGCAGGGAAGTGCATTCAGGGGAAATTGAACCCAAGTCAAATGCACCTGCATGTCAATCAAAAAGAAAGGTTAGCTGTACAGAATGCTCACAGCCTTCAAGGGGCCACATTCTTCCAGGACAATTAATGGTAAAGACGGACAGCACCACTGTTATGTGGTACATAAGCAAGCAGGGGGGTACCCATTCTTACCCCCTCTGCAGACTAGCCATGGCTCTGTGGAACACAGCCTTGAGCTACCAAGTGCATGTACAGGCTCAGTTCCTGCCAGGAAAATGAAATGCACTGGCAGACGAACTAAGCAGAAATCGCATGTGCCCACACGAATAGAAACTGGAACCACAGACTTTCAAAATGTTGATCAACAAATGGGGCAGCCCAGATATAGACATGTTTGCCTCCCCCCAGAAGTACCATTTGGTCAAATTCTGCACAAGGACTCCTAACAAACAGGCTTAGAAAGTGGATGCTCTATCCCTCAACTGGAAAAATGTATCAGTTTATGCCTTTCCTCCTCTGCCTCTCCTCTCCAAAGTAGTACTAAAGATCAAACAGGACAAACCAAGGATGATATTGATTGCACCAGACTGGCCATGTCAACACTGCAAAGTATGTCACAGCTGGCCCCATGGCACCTGCCTCAGACCCCTACCCTGCTGTCTCAGCAGGAGAGCCAGATTCTGCACCTCCAGCTTCAAACCCTGAACCTGGCAGCCTGGCTAATCACCTAATCTCTCCGATGTCCTTCAAGGATGCATCTGCAGTCCTTACAAATGGGTTGTCCTGTCGTCAGGCAGCCCCTCGGTCGGCCGGATTCCAAAGTCTGGGTCTGGCCTCGGCTGGTGTCGCACTTCACCCGACGTCATACCTGCAGTTCTTCAGGTATAAAGGCATCAGCCGACGCCATTTTCCTCAGTCTTTCTTGCCGCGTGGCGCCCGAAGCAGAAGCTGTTCGCAAGTGCCGGTCGGTCAGATCCAGAGATTACTACTACCGAATACAACTTCGAAGACTTCTAAAAAGCTAAGTACCCCATTGGGGACTCTTTCTTGCCTCAGCCGATGTCAGAAAAAGTGAATAACTGTTTAACTTGTGGGAAACAAATACCTCATAAAGATTTCCACTCTTACTGCTTACCTTGTTTAGGCCCAGACCACGACGTAGCAGCTTGTTTAGCTTAGACGTCGGTCGGAGTTTGCTGAACAGTTTTTCGGCTCAGATTTCGCGTACATTATGCCGTCGGATCCTTCGACTTCACAAGTTGTTAAGAAACGCAAAGAAAAGGACCGACACTCGCGGTCTGCGGTTTCGGCCGAAACCGCGGTTAAGCAAAATGCGAGTGTCTCGGTTTCAGCCGAAACCGAGCAAGCGGTTCTATCTTCAGCCGAATCCATGACTACTACCGAGGCCCCTTCTGACCTGGTTGAATCGGCCTCTGAAATTCAACCTGCTAGTGTGGTTTCACAAGAATTATCGGACACCATCCTCTTGGATGTTTCAACCCCTGCACGTGGTGCTGTTAGGCCTCCTGCAGCCATGTCCATAAAGGCCTTTGCCAGGGCTAAAGCAGCCAAAACTTCTAAGTCTGTGCCTGTTAAGCCCCCCTCTCACAGGCCCAGCTCCAGTTCCCAAATGCTTATTCTGGCAGAGGATCTCATCTCTTTAATAAGGGGATCCCAACCTCATCCAGACAGGGCCTCTCAACCTCCTCCAGAAAAGGGACCTAGAGCAGAGCCCCCTGAGCCAGTGTCCTCAGATGATTGGAAGGATGATTCAGACAATACAGACCATCCAGAGGCTCCTTTTTCTCCTTATGAAGACTCCGATGCTGAATCTCCACCAGAGGAATTTTCCTGTGGGGAAACCTTACATGCCATGAGGGAGCAATTTCAATGGCAGGGGCAAGATTTCTCAGATTCAAGGAAAAGGCTTAGGACTTTTTTGCATTTACCACAACATAGGCCTTTAGCTATACCTCCAGTTCTTACTGTTGTAGATGATGCATTTAATGATGCTTGCACTGCTCCTGATACTTTGCCTCCAGCCCCTGCGAAGCCCGATAGGTTCTACAGGGTCCCGGACACACATCACCATTTATACAAGGCTCCTTTTGCAGATCCCGAGACTATCTCCCAGGGGCCTAAGGCAGTAGCTTCGACCTCAGTTAAAAATCCCCTTCCCTCGGAAAGGGAATCCAGGTCCTTAGAGAGATGGGGTAAAAAAGTATACATTTCTGCTTCTCTCTCAGCTAGGGCATTGAACTGTCAGTTTCATATGATCCAATACCAGGAGTTTATACTTGATCAGTTAACTAAGAAACTGTCCTCTGATGACTCTTTAGATAAGAAATATGTTCTAGAAATGGTGCATAACATTCAGCAGGTTAGTAACCATTCTTTAAAATGTGGCTATGATGCACTGGAGGCTTCCTTTAGATCAGCCATGACTGGCACAGTTATCAGAAGGCATGCATGGTTGAAAGAACAGGTCTTGCCGGATCATGTTAAAGCAAAACTATTAGATGCTCCTATGGATAAGGTCAATTTATTTGGTTCTCCTGCTCAGCAGGTACTGAAGAAAATGGAAGAGAAGGCAAAATCTGTACAAACAGTGAAAGATTTCTTACAGGTTCAGCCTCCAAGGTTTAGCAGGAACTGGCCTTCCAAAAATTGGTCCTTTCCAGACTCCTCCAAAACACAGAGAGGCAGGAATAGGCGTTCAAGAGGCAGAAACCAATCCAGAGGAGGTGCCTACAGGGGACGCCAGTGGCAAGGTAACAACCAGCGAGGCACAGACACAACTACTACCACTGCAACAGGACAATCACAGTGACTTGGCTCTGGCACCGCCTACCAGGGAACAAATAGCAGCACCCTTAGGCAGAAAGTTAGCCTTATTTTCAAAAAACTGGCACTGCATCACAAGAGACAAGTGGATTTTGCAAACTATAGACCAAGGCTACAGGTTTCATTTCCATACTTTACCAGGAAAAAGAGGAATGCCAAACCTACCACCAAATCAAAAGACAGAAGCTCTAAAACAAATAGCCCAATTAGCAAAAATGAGAGCTGTGGAAAGGGTACCATCTATGGAACAAGGAAAGGGATTTTACTCCAGACTCTTCCTGGTACCAAGAAAAGAGAAAATTTGAAGGCCTATTCTCGACCTGTCCGCTTTAAACACATTCATCATTGTTCCAAAATTCAAAATGCTGACCCTACAGCAACTTCTTCCCATGCTGGGCAAGGAGTCTTGGCTGGTGACTCTAGATCTCAAGGAGGCATACCTGCACGTCCCCATACGACCAAATTGCAGAAGATACCTCAGATTTCTTGCAGGATCAGAGCATTATCAATTCTCAGCATTGCCCTTTGGCTTATCTACTGCGCCCAGAGTGTTCACGAAATGCCTGGCATCAGTAATCGCTCACTGCAGGCTTCAGGGAATCCAAATATATCCATACCTGGACGACTGCCTGATACAAGCGGACAACAGAAACAAGCTAACAGAAGACTTACAAAGAGTCATTTACTTACTGCAAGCCCTGGGATATACAGTCAATATAAAAAAAATCAAGACTAACACCATCCCAAAGAATAACCTTCTTAGGTGCAGAATTGGACACAACAGATAGCATTCCTAACTGCAGAAAAACAAGAACAACTTCCTCTCTACTTCTTGGCATTAACAAAACAGAACCAACTAACAGCAAGGAAAGTCCTGCAGGCCTTGGGCTTCATGGCATCCTGCATAATCCTGGTCCCTCATGCCAGACTACATATGAGAAAGCTACAGTGGTACCTGAAGAATTTATGGTCTCAACACAGGCACAGCCTAGAAACCGAAATACCACTAATCCCATGCCTGAAACAAGAGTTCCTATGGTGGGCTCAGGCATGTCAATCAAACCCAGGTTTGCCCTTCCACAGCATTCAACCAAGCCAAACCATCACAACGGACGCCTCAGACCTCGGTTGGGGGGCCCACATGCTGGACAAGTGCATACAAGGCTTATGGACTCAAGATCAGCTGCACCTGCACATAAATCAAAAGAAATGCTGGCAGTAAAACTGGCAATCCAGAATTTCAGACCATTCCTCCAAGAAGGGCAGTTGATGATAAGGACAGACAACACCACAGTCATGTGGTACATCAACAAACAGGGAGGCACTCATTCATACCCTCTATGCCGGATGGCACTGGACCTATGGAATATGGCTCTGAGCTACAACAGTCAGTTACAAGCAATTTTTGTACCGGGAAAAGAAAACATCCTAGCAGACATATTAAGCAGAACTACTTCGGATGCTCACGAATGGATGCTACACCCGGACATCTTCAAGGCCATCACAAGGAAATGGGGACTACCACAAATAGACCTATTCGCATCCCCACTCAATCACCAGCTCAAGAAATTCTGCACAAGGACGTACCACCCACTTGCTTGGAAGGTGGACTCGCTATCCTTCAGTTGGAAAAGCCTGACAGCATATGCATTCCCACCTCTTCCTTTGATGCACAAGGTGCTATTGAAAATCAAAGAGGAACGTCCAAGGATCATTCTGATCCAGACTGGCCAAGACAACATTGGTACCCATTACTGAGGAGCATGTCTCGGGGACAAATGTGGACACTACCCCTGATTCCATTGCTGTTAACTCAGAGCGGCTACAACACCTTGCATCCACACCTGAAAACTCTGCAGCTGACTGCCTGGAACATTACATAAGAGCAACTAACCCAGATTTATCCCAAAGGGTTAAAGACATTATCCTTGAGGCCCGCAGACCTTCAACAAGAAGGAACTATGCAGGAAAATGGAAAAGATTTCTCATTTGGAGTACTGAAAGGGGAAAGGATGTGTCAAAGGTAGACATAGCCAACATCCTGGAGTATTTGGCAGAGCTTTTCCATACAGGCCTGTCCTATTCCTCCATCAAGATACATGCATCAGCTATTTCTGCAGAATACAGCTTCGATCCCCCTGTCTTCTCGCACCCTCTACTCAGACAGTTTCTGAGGGGAATTAAAAATGTAAAACCTCCTAGGAAACCACCATTGCCAGCAAGGGACTTGAACTTTGTGCTAGAAAAATTGACACTCCCCCCTTTCGAACCAGCAGCAACAGCAGAACTTCAACACCTATCCTGGAAAACTGCTTTCCTGCTGGCAATTACCTCAGCAAGAAGGGTTTCTGAGCTACAGGCTTTAATGGCAGTACAACCCTTCCTAATCTTCCATCAGGACAGAGTGTCCATGAGAACAAATCCTACATTTATGCCTAAGGTGGTATCCAGAGTGTCTTTAAACCAGGCTATCCACCTACCTACATTCTTCCCCAATCCACAGAACAGGGGGAAAGACTGCTGCATACTTTGGATGTACATAGACAGTTACGCTACTACCTGGACAGAACCAAGGGCAATAGAAAAACTGACCAGCTTCTGGTAGCATATGCAACAGGAAGGGAAGGAAAAGCAATTTCAAAACAGACAATCTCCAAGTGGATAGGAAATTGCATCAGATTCTGCTACTCCTACCATGGAAAGCAAACTCCACAGAACATAAGGCCTCATTCTACAAGGGCTACAGCCACTACCACAGCTTTCTTACGAGGAGTGGCTACCAAGGACATTATAGAGGCTGCTACTTGGACCTCCGTGCATACATTTGCCAAGCATTATAACTTACCTTTATACTCTAGATCCCGAGCAGGGTTTGCCACTGCTGTTTTGCAAGGGATCCTAACTACACCATAATTTCTTCTTCCTCCTCCCCTAGTTTGGCTATGGTATTCTACCCATTTGTAAGGACTGCAGATGCATCCTTGAAGGACATAGTACAGTTTTGTACCTACCATAAATGTAGATGTCCGAATAGGAATGCATCTGCAGTCAGGATTACCCACCCTCCTTCCCCTCTGAGGTATTCCTAGGGTATTTGCCCATCTAATAGCTAGCTGGGGGGGATCTCTTATGGTGTATTTGCTTGTATATATGTACACACATGCTTATTTTTTGTGTTTGCCTTCCACTATTTGGAAACATTGGCATTTATCCAAAATTTAGCTATCCAAGAGGGCAACTGGCATCTGGGGCAAGAAACACTGAGGAAAATGGCGTCGGCTGATGCCTTTATACCCGAAGAACTGCAGCTATGATGTCGGGTGAAGTGCGACATCAGCCGAGGCCAGACCCAGACTTTGGAATCCGGCCGACCGAGGGGCTGCCTGACGACAGGACAACCCATTTGTAAGGACTGCAGATGCATTCCTATTCGGACATCTACATTTATGGTAGGTACAAAACTGTACTTTACCATCCCTCAGTAAACAAGTGTTGGATGTTGTTTTGGAGGCAAGGAGGCCTAGTACTAGAAAATCTTATGCTGAAGAATGGAAAATGTTCTGTGCCTGGAACCAAACTCAAGGGATGGCCACAGCAGTGCCCAATTTACCTCAGATTCTTCAATACTTAACGGAGATGCATCACAAGGGCCTTTCTCTTTCCTCCATCAAAATTCAGTCCTCAGCCATTTCAGCTCATTACAAAACAGAGCCACCCCTTTTTTCTCATCCACTGCTCAAGCAATTCCTCAGAGGGGCCAGAAACTTAAGACCACCCAGGAGAGTCCTAACTCTAGCGTGGGACCTTCACTTTGTATTGGAAAAACTCAACTCTTCCTCCTTTTGAGCCAGCTGCAACTGCGGAGTTAAAATTCCTTTCTTGGAAAACAGCTTTCCTTCTAGCAATCACTTCAGCAAGAAGGGTATCTGAATTACAGGCCCTTATGGCAGTGGAGCCTTTCTTCATCTTTCATGCAGACAGGATGTCCCTCAGGACCAATCCCTCTTTCATGCCCAAGGTGGTATCCAGTGTGGATCAGTCCATTCCTTTGCCAACCTTCTTTTGTAAAACAAAGAACAAAGGGGAACAGATACTGCACTCCTTAGATGTGCACAGACAACTTAGATTTTACTTGGACAGGACTAAACCTCAAAGGAAATTGGAACAACTGCTGGTGGCATTTGTTGCAGGGGCAGAGGGGAAGTCTATTTCAAAGCAAACCATTTCTAAATGGATAGGCCATTGCTTTCATTTCTGCTATAAGCACCATGGAAATCCTATCCCACAGGGGATTCGACCCCATTCAACCAGGGCTGAACCTCTCTCAACAGCTTTTCTCAGAGGTGTCCCTACCAGAGACATCCTAGAAGCTGCTACCTGGAGTTCTGTACATACTTTCACCAAGCATTACCATTTGCCACTGCAGTCTTGCAGGGCCTTATAGCTGGTCCTAATGCTATCTGAATTCCTCCTCCCATCCATAGCTTTGGGAGTCTACCCAAATGTAATGACTGCAACAGTGAAACACGAAGAACATAGTACAGTTGTGTACACTTGCCATAAATGTAGATGTTCGAGTGTATTTACTGTTGCAGTCCTGGTTACCCTCCTTCCAGCCTCCTGACTTCTTTTGGCTATACCTCTATTCTCCTATACTATGCTTAAAAGGTTTTTGGTGTATTTGCTTTTTTTATTGGATTTATAACCTTGTGTGTGTGTGTGTGTGTGTGTGTGTGTGTGTGTGTGTGTGTGTATATGTATATATATATATATATATATATATATATATATATATATAATATATAATATATATATATAATTGCTTCCCATTAAGGGGGGCACCTGATATCTGGGATAAGAAAAACTGATGTAATGGAGTTGGCTGCATGCTTTATACCCCTGACTACCTGACATCACGGAAGATGAGACCACAACTGACGCAGGACCCAAGACCTTGATAATCAGGCTGACTGAGGCCTCTACTGCAAGCAGATAACCCAAATGTAATGACTGCAATAGTGAATGCACTCGAACATCTACATTTATGGTAAGTGTACACAACTGTACTTTTTAACTTCTGCATCTGTTTGCCAGCCAGCACGCTCCAGTTCACAGCACTTGGGTGTCCTCAACAAGTTTTGTTAAAGTCCAGTGCCACACTAGGAGGAGGCTTAACAGGTTTATCTTTTGCACAGTTTTGGAGTCCTCCATGCGCGACATATGTTTGTATTTGTTTATGTATGATTTACATGTAATTAATGTGCACACGTGGAATATGTGGCGGTCTGCTGTGTGATAAGTGGACTGTCTTGTATGTGATGTGCACAGAATGGCAATAATTTGCACCATTTTATTAGTGTGTGTGTGGGTGTGTGTGTGTGTGTGTGTGTGTGTGTGTGTGTGTGTGTGTGTGTGTGTGTGTGTGTGGAGTCCTCCATGCGCGACATATGTTTGTATTTGTTTATGTATGATTTACATGTAATTAATGTGCACACGTGGAATATGTGGCGGTCTGCTGTGTGATAAGTGGACTGTCTTGTATGTGATGTGCGCAGAATGGCAATAATTTGCACCATTTTATTAGTGTGTGTGTGTGTGTGTGTGTGTGTGTGTGTGTGTGTGTGTGTGTGTGTGTGCGCACGCGCAGCATATCTGTTCAAAGGTCAGTACTAGGCTGTTGATCCAGACGACCATTAGTAACCTATTCAAAGTACCCCCCCCCCCAAATTGTAGGTACCCATTGACATTACAAATGTATGCCTACTTTCAAGCCCTTTCAATGAGTCCTTGAGTGTTCAGACTCAGAGTGTATTTTCTGAATGTTTAGGCATCAAGGTTATGCTTGAAGAGAGTCAGGGAGTCATTTTCCTTTTCATGCGGCAGCAGGTCCTGTTTATGTTTTGGTGGAAATTAAGTTCTCTTGAGCGGGTATTGAAAATAGAGTTAGTTTTGTGGACATATGAGAGGTCACACAGGACTGAATCCTTTTGAGACTTTGTAAACTGGAAAGTGGTCCTCTCTTAATTGTCTGTAAGAAACCAGAAAGAGAGAATGCTTTAAGCAGTCTGGATAACTCAGACATGCTTTTAATAATCATAGTGCAGAAACATTGCTGTCTCTCAAGCTAGGTCATATGCTTAGACAGGTACATACCAAAGGACCCTTATACTTTGCTATGGGCATGATGAAGGAGGAGTAATGAGGGATAGTAACATCCAGATGTCTAGAGGAAATACCCTGGTGATTAGTATGAAAGGTAAGAGGATTTGATAACAGTAGTGGATAGATGATGATCAAAGGATGTCTACCATAGTGTCCCGGTCCCTAATTGCTTAGTCGGCTGTTATAGGTTCCTATCCAATGTGGTAGGTGCATGGATGCCTAGAGTTGTCTACAGATGCAGTGCTGCATTTCTTGGTATTTAGTTTGAGACCATGGTCCAGGCACCACCACTTACTGTTAGTTCCTCCTCAAGAATTCAGAGGTTAGATGGGTGTTAATGACAGCTACAAATCTGCAGTCATCTGGCTTGGGTCCAAGGCTTGCATACTGCCTATGACCTTGTTAACAAGTTCAAAATTGGTGCATTCCACTGCTTTGTGGGAGGGTTTTGAAGTGTATCACTTTATAATTTCTTGGATCAGTAGTGGATTCCCCATTGTGAAGTTGAATTACTGCAGTAGTTCTCCATTCCTTGGCACGAATCCAGTGGAGAGGTTGAGGTTGAATAGATTTATTAGCGAATCTTCCAGACAGTGTCTAGGGCTGACAAAAAGGCAACCTGGCACATTATCAAGACCCATGGTGCAAGTTTTTTTAGCTTTGGAGATAGTGTTGTGGACCTATTCTGAGGTGATCATAGAGTGATGTAGGCATGCAAATAAGTTGGGGGAAGGTAGAGGGCGCTACGTGAGTAAAGTTAGAGTTGAATTTGTGTGCTGGTCGTGTTTTAAGGGGACTAGTAAGTATTGTTAAGTATTACCCATGAGCATTACTGGGCACCACCTCTAAGGTTTCCGAAATAGCTGATGAATGCTTTGCGGCTGTCCTTAACAGAGGTAGCAATTCTTAATTTGTACTTAACTTGTGGAGCACTTGACTGCTTTGTTGATCGTTCCGAGTTCATCTGTTGATGATGGGATGTTACATTTGCCTTTACGGACTGAGGTTCTTCCTGTTATTGTATAGTTTGCTTATATGAGGGTTCCATCATAGGGGTTTATTCCTAAATTTGGCATTGTATTTGTGTCTTTTGAGGATAGATGCCTTGATGCATGCTTTGACATAGAAGTTAGCCAGAAATGTGTCGGCATGTGAAATGGGGTCATCGAGATGAAGAGGGCACTTAAATTTCATCAAGACATCCGTGAGTTGGAGTAGGTTTGCTTTGGAGTAGTCTATAAAGGCAGGGTTTTTTTATTGTCAGGTTTTATCCTTATAGTGAGTGTTACTGATTGGTGGTCAGATTTCACAAGCGAAATAGTAAGTGTACATGTTAAGCACAGGGTGGCAATATTACTGAGAACCAGGTCCATTATTTTTTAACCTGTACTTGATAATTGAGACAGTTGGTCTTCTAAGAGGAATCTAGGCATACGTGTCAAGGTTTTGATCAGTGACACAATTAAGACTCTTTTGTAATGCATTTAGCTTTATCTGCTCAATGTGCTACCAGGTAAACAAAAAGCATTGCAGGATAACAGACTGTTTTAGTGGCTTTGAAAGCAAGTAAAGCACTTAGCACTGTCAAACAGACAGCAGCAACATAACTTTTAGTTTCTTTGTTTAAGAATTTTGAAGCAATCCAAAAATAAGAGTGTTCTGTAAGATTAAAATCAATGACAGTTTTTAAATATTGCCATTATTCACTTAAAAAGTGAACAGAACAGGTTTTGCATTCATTAATATGCATTTTCCTGACCTTGTTCAAGGATTTTCATTGGAAGAAAAAGTCTTGAAAAGTGTGACATAGGTTCAGATGAAGATGACAAGAAATAACTGTATAAAAGATCAACCTGCCAAACATTAGTGGGCGCATGTAACACAAATGTTGGAAATAGTAATTTTGGTCTTCTCCAGATCTCTTTTGACATGTTCAGTATTTGCATAAATGACCCTAGGTTACTAATTCATTTTTTATTTCAGAAAAAGTCAGTTCTGTTCATGAGCAACTCCATGATGATGATTACTACTACTACTGTTAGGTGCATTGCCTTTATTCTAGCTACTTTCAGTCCTTTCTAATTTGAATTTTACTGAAGTTTTTTTTTCTCTTGCCCAGGTGGGCCTCTTTCTGTCGGCTTTCCATCACATTTAGTATACAGAAAATATTGATTTATTATATAAACATGAACCCTGGTCTTGGGAAATGTGGTTGCAGGTTCAAACTCCCAGCCTCAGATCAACAAGATTCCTATGTTTACTGTCTGGGCAAGGAGAATTATACTTTCAAATGCTCTTCTGAAAAGATTTTACAGCTAATATGTTAAGAAAGGGGAAGATCAGCTTAGACTTCATGTATGAAAAGCCTTTTTATTCACCAATTTCTGGGGCTCCTCCTTTGAATTTGAAGCCATATACATCCACCTGTGGTGCAGCGGTAGCATTGTTGCCTCGCAGCAAGAGGTTCTCCCATTCGATTCTCGGCTCGAGTGCGGGGAGTGCCTTCTCTGTGGAGTCTGCATGTCCTCCCCGTGGTTGGGTGGGCATTCGAAAGACATGCGTAAATGGGCGTGCCTTCGTTGAAGGTTGAACATCGAGCTGGTACCTCGGCGTTCGTGAAAATCTACTGCCAATCATTAGCGGACTGGAGTTCCGCTGTGGCGACCCCTAGCCGGGAAAAGCCGAAAGACAACAACATACATCCACCTGCACTCTGAATTCTATTTGGCTTCCTAAGAAAACTAAACACAACAAAGGGTCCCATGACAGTGAATCTGCCCCCCCTCCCCCCAACCATCATCTTCACTGTCTAAAGCAGTTCCCAAATAGAGGGAAGAGAGTGTTCAGAAAATTGTAGTGTAGGCCATGTGGAGTCTACAGCTGCAGTTCGTTTAAGTGACCTGCAGAGCATTACTAGTTTGGCTAATAGGGATGTTTCTGAAATTGAGCCTTGGATCACATTTGCTGAATGTCTCTTTCTTTGAGTTTTGATTGTGAGAGGTTTGTGCGGAAAGGTCATGAGGGCAAAGAACGAACTGTGTGTTGCCCCTTTTTCATCTGGTTCTGTTGGGGAAAGACCCAGCCTTATCTTTAAATATAGCTGCTCTTTTAGGCTGTCCCTGCTGGTCTTCATGTCATTGGTGCCAAATTGTGAGATTGTAGGCATTGACAGCCGAACCCTTATCGACTGGGAGCTGCCATACTTTTGTCAGCATCACATACTATGGTGTTGAAGTTTCCACAGTCAGCTGTGTATTTGGTGCCAGCACTATAGGTTTCAGTGGACCTTTATGCAATTAATGCCAATATTTCAGATTATAGGTTTGGTACTGCACTCATTGCCAGCCCTTTTGGTGTTGACATCCATGCCAGTGTGCCTGGTACTATAGCAGTCACATCAGGTTTCTGAGTGCTGAGGCAGCAGACTGTGTCAGCTTCGACAGAGAGTATGTAATCATTATTTTGGATACTCTAACATATTTTTCTGCTGATGGCACCATCCACAAAGCATCCTTTTTCTGGCTGCTGCCATAATGTCAGTGCTAAAAGATAATTAACTTTCTGTGTCCCCCCCCCCCCCCCATATTGCAAGGAAGGTAAGGGGCAAGAAAGACCTCAACTCCCCTATGGAGTCTCCTACCCAGGATTTCGATGAAGAGATCAAAGATCCCCCCATTAAGCTAAAGATTTGTGGGAGGGGCTGTTAGGAAAGGATTAAGGCAACAAATTGCATCTTGTATTCCAGGGTTTGATTCCCTTGGTATCTATTTGCCTACTTTATGATACCGAGTCACTAAATCACACAGTGCTCCTTGGTGACCAGGGAAGAGAGACCTTTCTATTCAGTGAGCTTAGCAGGTTGGCCATTAAATAAATGTATTTAAATAAATAAAATGGTGATGCGGAATAGGTATGATGTTCTTCGTGTTTCACTATTGTAGTCATCACTTGTGGGTTATCCCTGCTGGGTAGCCCTCGGCAGGCCCAAATACCAGAGTAAAGGATTTCCCTCCTGCGTCAGCTGCAGGTCACCTGAGACTGATGTCAGGTTGTCAGGGCTATAAAGATAGGCAGCCAATGCCATTACATCAGTCTTTCTTGCCTTGGAGCCTGAAACAGAAGCAGTTTGCAAGTGCATTGGTCGGCAGTTGCCAGATTGAGGGAGAAAACTACTAAAGCTAAGTGCCTCGTTGGGGATTCTTTTCTTGCACTTAACCGATGTCCGAGAAAGTAAATAACTGTTTCTGCTGTGGAAAACAAATACCACACCGAGACTTTTATAATTTGTGTGCAACTCATTTAGGCCCAGATCACAATATCCCCAGGTGTCAGTTCTGTGCCTTATTTAACAGTAGGACCATCCATAGACGCGCTAATTTTGTAGCTAGGCATTTCAGCGAGGGTAGTTACCAATGTGTAATGGTATCCATCGGTCAGTCTACCATGGAAATTCTTAAAAAGCGAAAAGAGAAGGAAAGGGACTACAGAAGGTTAGGCCTACAGACGATTTAAACCTGAAGTCAGCCAGCCTACCGTCCCCTAACACAGCAGAACTCAGTGAGGCTCATATGCAGCCTCTGACGGCAGCTGTAGAGCCAATGCTGGCCTCTACTGAGACTCTCTTGGAGTCTGGTATGCCGCCGGATCAGGCTTCTCCTTTCAAATTGTCAGTCACCAGCCCCACGGTTAGGTCTGGAGCTGCTTTGCAGGCACTGGCTTCTGAGCAGGCCTTTCGGATGACCGGCTACACCACCAGCCAAAACCATATCTAAGCCCATTAAAACACTGAGGCCAAAGAGCAAGGCCACTTCTAGGAAAGCCCCTTCCTTGGTGCGAAGTCAACAACTGCCTACCACTCAACCTGCTCAGTCATAGCAGTTACTTAGGATGGCTGAGGATTTAATCTCTCTCATCAATGGTGACAAGTCTGCTCCAGCTACCCCAGCCAAAAGAAAAAGGGGCCTTTCTCCAGAAGTGCTGTCGGAGCCAGAGTCTGAGGACTCTGACTTTCTGGATTCAGACACTGAACAACAGCCCCTGGCAGCCTTTGAGGATTCAGATGCTAAGGAATCCATTCCTTCTGCATCCCCTCCTGAGGACCTCTCATTTGGGGAGGCCTTAAACTCTGTCAGAAAGCATTTCCATTGGGAGGCTCAGGACTACCCACAATCAAAAAAGAAATTGAGAGAGTTCCTGGACTTGCCACAACACAAACCCTTAGCCATTCCCCCCCCATTCTGGATGTGGTGTAGGATGTCTTCCTGGAGTCTGCCCTCACCCCGATGCCCTGCTCCCAGAAAGCCTGATAGATGTTACAGGGTGCCAGATACCCATAAGTATTTGTTCAAGAACCCTACAGCTGACCCAGAGGTCATTACTCAGGGGCACAAGGGGGCTAGAGCCAGTTTCTCCAAAAATCCAATACCTTCTGACAAGGAAAGCAGAGCCTTGGACCGATGAGGTAAAAATGTCTACACTTCGGCTACCCGAGCCATTAGAGCTTTCACTTGCCAATTTCATATGCTTAAATATCAACAAAACACAGTGGAGTTATTGAAGCAGAAAATTTCCACCTTACCAGACAGTACTACCACCCAAGAAAGCTAGGAGATCTGATTCACTCCAGCTCTCAAGTGGCCAAGCATTCCTTGCATTGTGGATTTGATGCTTTGGAAGCCTCTAGCAGGGCTGCAGTTTCTGGATCAGTGATTAGAAGGCATGCATGGTTGAGAGCAACCTTTGCCTCACCAGGTTAAATCAAAACTTCTGGATGCCCCCTTGGATAGGGAACAGTTGTTTGGCCGTAAGTCAGAGGAAGTTATTAAGAAAACGAAAGACCAGTCCAAGTCTATGCAGATGTTCAAAGACTTCCTGCAGGTACAACCACCTAGATTCAGCAGGAACTTTCCTACCAAGCACTGGTCCTTTCCTGCCCAAGCAAAAGCTGTGCAAAGGAAAGGATGCAGAGATAGGACCTCTAGGCAACAGCAGAGGCCTAGACAGTGGACCTCCACTGCGCCTAGACAAGGGAGTTCCAAGTCCACTCCCTAC
The DNA here is from genome assembly GCF_019279795.1 of Protopterus annectens. Taxonomy (NCBI): domain Eukaryota; kingdom Metazoa; phylum Chordata; order Ceratodontiformes; family Protopteridae; genus Protopterus; species Protopterus annectens. The sequence goes on from NC_056725.1 coordinate 656,051,883, forward strand.
CCTAATGACTTCCCCTCTCCCCCCATCCCCCACCCACAGGCTAGGAGGAAGGCTTTCCCTATTCTTAAGCAAGTGGCAAGCCATCACAACAGATCAGTGGGTCCTAAACGTCATTTCTCAAGGGTACAGATTCTCTCTCATAGAGAACCCCAGATTGTCAGGGTTTCCAGACATACCAGCAAATCAGAGGCCATCCGCCAGATTCAAAAACTCTGTGCTCAAGGAGCAACAGAGCCAGTGCCAGAGGACCAAGCGGGGAAAGGTTTTTACTCAAGGTTGTTCCTAGTACCCAGAAAAGAGGGCACCTGGCACCCTATTCTAGACCTATCCACATTAAATCTGCCCCTCCTAGTGCCAACATTCAAAATGCTAAACCTTCAAAAGCTCTTGCCAGTGTTGGCACCAAATGCTTGACTAGTGACCCTAGATCTGAAAGATGCCTACCTTCATATCCCCATAAGGGAGCCCTGCAGGAGTTTCCTACATTTCAGAGCAGGCTCAGAGCACGTTCAGTTCTCTGCTCTGCCCTTTGGCTTATCTACTGCTCCCAGAGTCTTCACCAGGTGCCTGGCCCCTGTCATTGCCTTTTGCAGACAGCAAAACATATAGATCTACCCCTATCTTGGATGACTGTCTCATCCTGGTGGACACCAAGGAGAAACTTACAGGATCTCACCTTTGTCCAAACCCTCCTAACCTCTCTGGGATTAACTATCCACAGGGAAAAATCCCAATTCCAGTCCCCAAGGCAGATTACCTTCCTAGGAGCTCTCCTGGACACACCTACCCAAAAAGCTTTCCTCTCTCCAGAGAAGCAGAGCTTTCTACCACAATATTTTTTCAGCTACCTTGCAGAACACACCTCACAGCAAGGAAATTCCTTCAAGCACTCTGGTACATGGCATCCTGTATCCTGTTGGTGCCTTTGGCCAGGCTCCATATGAGAAAACTACATTGGTACCTCAGAAACCTATGGTGCCTGCACTCAGTCTCTGGAGCACCAGCTGCCTCTGATCCCTTGCTTAAGGAAGGAACTCTTATGGTGGGTGGAAGTCTGTACCCTTTATCATCCTTCCCAAGGGCCAGACCATCACCACTGATGCCTCAGACACAGCCTGGGGGCTTAACGAGGAAACATGTGCACTTAGGGCACCTGGGATCAGGGAGATCTTTCCCTCCATATCAACTTGAAGGAAAAGCTAGCGGTGCACCAGGCTATTATATCTTTCAAGGTCCACCTCAAGCCAGGAGTGCTCTTGATCAAAATAGACAACACCCTGGTCATGTGGTGCATCAACAAACAGGGACACACACACTCCTACCCCCTTTGTCGACTAGCTATGCTTAGCAGGCAGACAGCCTCAGTGATGGGACTACATCTGATAGCCGAGTACATTCCAGAGGAACACAATACTCTGGCAGACCACCTCAGCAGAAGTGTCCTGAACCCCCACGAGTGGCAACTACACAAGGAGACCTTCCTCAGCATCATACACCTCTGCGGAACCCCGGAGGCAGACCTCTTTGTAACAATAGAAAACAGACAGCTGACCGAAGGTGGACACTCTCTCTCTTCACTGGGGCAACATGTTTGTGTACACCTTCCCTCCCTTGCCACTGATTCCCAGGGTACTTCTAAAGATAAGGGAGGAAGGTCCAAGGGCTAGTCTCATTGCCTCAAACTGGCCCAGGCAGCACTGGTACCCCTTACTCCTCAGTCTGACCAGGGAACTACCCATCAGTCTACCTCTCTCAGAAAAACTGCTAACCCAAGAAAAAGGGGCAGTACTGCATCCAAATCTTCAAACACTCAGCCTATCCGCATGGCTTATACCCCAGAAGTGGATATCAGGCCACCTTTGAGCAAGCAGGTTCTGGATTTCATTAAGGAGGCCAGGAAGCCCAGCACCCAGAAATCCTATTCCGCAAAATGGAAAAGTTTTACTGCCTGGTGCCACAATAAGGATCAAAGCAGCACCTGTGCCACTTTGGTTCTGGACTGCTTGTGCAGAAGGGATTAGCATACTCCTCTATCAAAATTCATGCCTCAGCTATCTCTGCTCATTCCCCAACAGAGCTACATTTCTTCTCCCATCCCCTGTTAAAACAATTCCTTAGAGGTTGTCACACATCAGACCACCTTGAAGACCACCCACTCCAGCATGGGACTTGAACTTTGTCCTAGAAAAACTGACTTTACCTCCCTTTGAACCAGCTGCCTCAGCAGAATTGAAGCACCTCTTTTGAAAGACTGCCTTCCTGCTGGCCATAACCTCAGCCAGGAGGGATGTTCATTGTGTTTCACTGTTGCAGTCATTACAATTGGGTTATCCTGCTGGCAGGCTACCCGCAGTTGGCCCGAGTTCCAAAGTCTAGGTCCGGCGTCGGTTGCTGTCGCCTCCTCCCTGACGTCAGTGTGCCAGGGGTATAAAAGATGCAGCCGATGCCATTTTCTTCAGTCTTTCTTGCTGCGCGGTGCCCGAAGCAAAAGCAGTTCACAAGTGCCGGTCGGCCGACTCCTGAGATTTTCAAATTCGAATTTCAGATCCGAAGTCTTCATTAAAGCTAAGTACCCCATTGGGAAAACTTTTTTCTTGCTCCAGACCGATGTCCGAAAAAGTTAATAATTGTATTTCTTGTGGGAAAGCAAATACCTTGTAAGGATTTTCATTCTTACTGTATTCCTTGCCTAGGCCCTGACCATGACGTTGCTAGTTGTCGGTTTTGTGCTAGATTTAACCAACGCACTATTAAGCATTGGTACGATTTTGCATTTCATTACTTTGAGGCCTCCTGCAGGGCCGCAGTTACAGGTTCTGTCATTAGGAGGCATGCTTGGTTAAAAGAACAGAATCTGCCCGATCATGTTAAAGTAAAACTATTAGATGCTCCATTACAACATGATGCCTTGTTTGGTGTTAAAGCAGAAGAGGTGTTGAAGAAAATGGAGGACAAAGCTAAATCTATGCAAACAGTGAAGGATTTCTTACAGGTACAGCCTCCCAGATTTAGCAGGAACTGGCCTACAAAGAATTGGTCCTTTCCAGTGTCAGACAGGCCACAAAAGAGGCAGATACAGATGCTCCAGAGGCAGATCACCGCCCCAAGGCTCATACAGGCCTAAACAATGAGGTGCTTCTACCTCCAAATGTGGAGAGGAAAAATCACAACCATACAGGAAACGGTCTCAATGACTTTCCCCTGCCAGCACCAAGCACTTATCTTCTGGCAGCTCCTTTGGGGGGAAAACTAGCACTTTTTTCACAAAATTGGCACCTGATCACCCAGGACAAATGGGTCTTAAATATATCACAAGGCTACAGGTTCCACTTTCACACCCTGTCAAGGCCAAACGGTATGGTATGCCAGACCTGCCACGCAATCAATGGGCAGAGGCACAAAAACAAGTTTCATCCCTCATGGACATGAGAGCCATTCAGCAAGTTCCACAGCAAGAGCAGGGACAAGGATTTTACTCAAGGCTATTCTTGGTACCCAGAAAGGACAAAGCCTGGAGACTAATACTGGACCTGTCTATACTAAACACATTCCTGGATATTCCAAAATTCAAAATGTTAACTCTGCAGCAGCTTCTGCCCATGCTGGGCAAGAAGGCTTGGCTTGTGAATTTAGACCTAAAAGAGGCATACCTGCATGTCCCAATCAGACAATCATGCAGAAGATACCTCAGATTTATAGCTGGCTCAATGCACTACCAATTCTCTGCACTGCCCTTTGGCTTATCTACTGCGCCCAAGGTCTTCACAAAATGCCCAGCACCAGTAATTGCATTTTGCAGACAGAGGAATACAAATATATCCTTACTTGGATGACTGCCTTATTCAAGCAGAGAACAAGGACATTCTACTACAGCATCTGGCGTTTGTAAAAAGATTACTAACCGGTCTAGGGTACACAGTAAACGAAAAGAACTCAAAACTCGTACCCGCTCAAGAGATAATTTTCCTGGGTGCAAGCTTAAATACAACTGCCCAGATGGCTTATCTCACGCCAGACAAACACAGACAACTGACTAATTTCAAATGGTTGGCAACAAAGACCCAGTTATCTGCAAGAAAAGTTCTGCAGGCTTTGGGCTTCATGGCATCCTGCATACTACTAATTCCATATGCAAGACTGCATATGAGGAAACTTCAGTGGTATCTAAAAAGTGTTTGGAGTCAACATTGCCACAGCCTGGAAACAATAATTACCCTCATTCCCTGCCTGCAACAGGAGTTTCGATGGTGGGCAAAAGCCTGTCACCTCAACACGGGACAGCCATTCACCTTACCCACAGCCAGGCAGACCTTGACAACAGATGCATCAGATTATGCCTAGGGGGCCCATATGGCAGGAAGATGTATTCAGGGCACATGGTCCGCAAGTCAAATGCATCTACATATCAAACAAAAAGAGATGCTAGCTGTTCAGAATGCCCTGACGGCCTTCAAGGATCTACTTCATCCAGGACAACTACTGATAAAGACGGACAATACTACAGTCATGTGGTACATAAACAAGCAGGGCGGCACGCATTCCTACCCCCTCTGCAGACTAGCCATAAACTTGTGGGACACAGCACTGACTTACCAAGTATATCTGCAAGCGCAATTCCTGCCAGGAAGGATAAATACTCTGGCAGATGAACTAAGCAGAAACCTAATGGATCCCCATGAGTGGAAATTGGATCCACAAGTCTTCAGCATGATAACAAGGAACTGGGGATGCCCGGACATAGACCTATTTGCCTCCCCTCACAACTGCCAACTACAGAGATTCTGCACAAGGACTTATCACAAGCAAGCATGGAAAGTGGATGCTCTATCTTTCAGCTGGAAAAACCTAACAGTATATGCCTTTCATGCTCTGCCTCTCCTCCCCAAGGTACTCCTCAAGGTCAGACAAGAGAAGCCAAAAATGATACTGATTGCCCCAGACTGGCCCCGCCAGCACTGATACCCAATCCTAAAAAGCTTGTCTCAATGCCTAGCTTGGACATTACCTCAAATTCTTCACTTATTGACCCAACAAGGCAGTATGATACTGCACAGTCAACTCAGGACCTTAAACCTGGCAGCATGGCGAATAATGTAGTCATACAAAACACACCTCTCAGCAAAGCTGTGATGGATGTCATTTTGGAAGCCAGAAGGCCTAGTACTAGAAAATCTTATGCTGGAAAATGGAAGAGATTATGTGCTTGGAACCAGGCATAAGGAACTGATGCAGCTGTGCCAAATATTCCTCAGATTTTACAATACTTAACTGAGATGCTGGACAAAGGCCTATCTTTCTCATCTATTAAAATACATGCCTCTGCCATTTCGGCCCATTACAATGCAGAGCCACCAATCTTTTCTCATCCCTTATTAAAACAGTACCTCAGAGAAGCCAAAAATTTAAGGCCTCCAAGGAGATCACCAATGCCTGCATGGGACCTCAACTACGTCTTGGAAAAACTCACCCTGCCTCCTTTTGAGCCAGCTGCTACTGCGGATATAAAGTTTTTATCTTGGAAAACAGCTCTGCTCTTAGCAATGACTTCTTCAAGACGAGTTTCAGAGCTACAGGCACTCATGGCTGTGGAACCTTTCATCATTTTTTATCCGGACATGGCCTCCTTGAGGACAAACCCAACATTTATGCCTAAAGTGGTGTCCAATGTGGCTTTTAATCAAATCATTCATCTGCCCACTTGTTATCCAAATCCACAGAACAAGGGGGAAAGAATTCTGCATTCTTTGGACATATACAGACAGCTTAGATTCTACCTGGACAGAACCAAAGTTTTCAGAAAGACAGAGCAATTACTAGTGGCATATGCTGCAGGATCTCAAGGAAAGGCTATTTCCAAGCAGACTATTTCAAAATGGATAGGCCACTGCATTTGGTTCTGCTACTTATACCATGGCAAGCCAGTGCCTAAGGACATTAAGCCACATTCCACCAGAGCTGCAGCCACTTCAGCAGCCTTTCTCAGGGGAGTGCCAACCAAGGACATTTTATAGGCAGCTACTAGGAGTTCAGTGCCCACCTTTACAAAGCACTATCATCTGCCACTCTGCTCTAAGTCCAGGGAAGGCTTTGCCACTGCAGTTCTGCAGGGTCTCATAGCCGCACCTAATGCTGTTTAGCTCCAGCCTCCCAACCATAGCTTTGGGAATCTACCCAAATGTAATGACTGCAACAGTGAAACACGAAGAACATAGTACAGTTGTGTACACTTACCATAAATGTAGATATTTGAGTGTATTCACTGTTGCAGTCCAGGTTACCCACCCGCCATTCCCCCTTTTCTTCTGATGGAACCTATCTTTCCTTCTCTGATTTATACAACCTGTGTGGTATATTTGCTTGTGGATGAAGGTAAAGTTTATATTGTTGCATGTAATTTTATATATAGATATAAATTCTGGCTACCCTTTTAGGAGGCACCTGACATCTGGGGCAAGAAAAACTAAAGAAAATGGCATCTGCTGCTTCTTTTATACCCTTGACGGCCTGACGTCAGGGAAGGGGCGACGACAGCCAACGCAGGACCCAGGACTTTGGAATTCAGGCCAACTGAGGGCAACCTGCCAGCAGGATTACCCAAATGTAATGATTGCAACAGTGAATACACTCGAACATCTACATTTATGGTAAGTGTACACAACTATACTTTTCCCCTCCCTCCTTCTCCCTCTTTATTTCCATCTTAGCTTATGGCCTTCCCCAGGTTGGCCTTCTTCAGCCCTTCTCGGCAGGGCTCCTATAAGTTGGGGGCAAGAAAAACTGATGTAATGGCATCGGCTGCCTCTCTTTATAGCCCTGACAACCTGATGTCAGTCTCCGGTGACCTGCAGCTGACGCAGGAGGGAAATCCTTTACTCTGGTATTTGGGCCGGCCGAGGGCTACCCAGCAGGGATAACCCACATGTGATGACTGCAACAGTGAATACACTCAAACATCTACATTTATGGTAAGTGTACACAACTGTACTATCCCTTACCTGTGTCCTCCCCACAAAAGACACTACAGAATGCCTTTTTGTACAACCAGCTGCCTTCTTGAGTGGCTACTCCATTGGAAGACCTACAGAACTCCAGCCACATTTTTTTCTTTCCAAAAAGTGATCTTCCTTCCCCGTGATCCAGTATTACACTTTTCACATACAGAAAAAGCATTGTTTATTAATTATTTTAGTTGTTTTATGTCTGAACTTATTTCCGTTTGCCTTTGTTTCCTATGTTTGTCTGATCATCTGTCATGAAGACTAGTAGTGGCAGTGTAATTAGGTTAGATCATTTATTCTAAGTAGAGCGCCATTAAGAAAACAATGACTCTTAAGGCACATTTAAATGTCATTGTTTGTCTGTCACAAATTACCAGCATCACACCTCAAATAAATAGTGTAGCCCGGAACTACAGTTAGGAGTCTGAACAAGATTTTCAGACTTGAGTTTTTGTTCATTTCCATCTGAAAACTAACTGACATTACATTTTTCCCTTATTAAAGTTAGTTTTCTTTACCTTTAATCAAGTTTTGAGTGCCACAAGGAAAGAAAGAAAATATTTTCACCATACTGTCCTGATTTTCTGTCAGTATTTAATTTTGCATTTTTTATACACTGTATTTTTTTGTAAAAGTACTTGTTTCTTCTGGTGTTTTGTTATGGCATTTTTGTATTGTATATGCTGTTTTGATGAGCCAAGTCAGTGAGTTGGGAAGGAAAGATTAATATCAAAAGCTCTAATTTTAGCTACAACATTAAAATCTGTAAATGCAACACAATCCATCTCAGCCCAAGTAACAGTTATTAATTACAGGGGTCAGACTTCTCACACTTGACCTCTGGACTGTTGATACTGCTGTTGGTTTGACGACATCAAGTAACTTGTGTACATTTTCAATCGTGACATTCAAACATTTCCTAATATGCTGCATCAGAGATAACCACTAATAAAAATCAAAGGAAGCAATGTAACTAAAAATGTGTATTGATACCGACGGTCGAAAGTATACCACAACAGCTGATGTGAGAGAGACACACACACACACCAACTCACACTTAGTGAGTAAATTATCCTCTCATCATAGGGTTTTCTCTGTGTACTTCTAAAGTGACATCAGGGAGGTGAAAACATTGTAAAATCAAAATCATGCAGCTTGGCAGCCCCCTTTCAGGTTGTCTTGGAGTATAACAAATTAGAAATAACCACTTTGATACAGAAATCAATATAGGTTCATAGGTAGGTACTAGGATATCTGCCCGAGGGCATTTATAAGCCTAGCCAGAGTGTGTCAGCTTTCACCGCCCCATTGATTAATTAATTGAGCCTCTGTCAAGAAGAGCCAATGAAGTGATCCCAGGGGTATATTTTCTTTTACCCATCCACTCGTCAAGGTTTCTCTTGAAGAGTGTTAGTGAGAGGCTCTGCCTAATGTAGTTAGGAATTTTGTCCCAAAGCATGGGGAGACTCTGTGACGTGAATCTATCCCTCCAGCATGTTCTATTTATTGTTGTGGCGAGGTTTAGCTCACTAGAGCGCATGGCTCGCAGTCACTTGGATTTCTTTAGTTGGAACGTGTCCATCAATTCTGAGTTGGACATGGCTTTGTAAGTCAGGCAGAGATCACCTCTGAGTAAGCGATATGCCACTGAGTACAGCTGGAGTTTTTTCAGTCGGGCTGCATAGGACATATGTTTGAGGCCAGTAATCCTCTTGGTGAGGTACTTTTGTGGTCTTTCCAGCTGTTGGAAGTGTCTTGTGAGGTACATCCCAAATGGGGCATTGTACTCTATGATGGGTCTGATGAGTGACTAGTAGAGGAGCACTATAACCTCTTTATTTCTAGATGCAAACCCTTTAGTAATTAGATGGGCTACATAGCAGGATTTCCTAACTACTTTGGCAATATGATTTTCAAAGGAGAGATTACTGTCTACCTGAGTCCCCAGATCTCTTATTACCTCTTCTGTATTAAGTAGGCTTCCACCTGTGTGGTAATTCATGGGTGTTTCGTTTTTTCCCAAACGGGATGACTATGCATTTTTTGGCATTTAGCTTGAGACCATGACTTTGACACCAGGTGTCCATCTCAGTAAGGCCCTTTTGGAGAATGTCCGTGTCAGCCAGATTATGGCTCCCAGTTTGCAGTCATTGGCAAACTTGGTTAGCCATAGTCCTCCTGTGTTTGTCTGTACTTCTGAGAAGTATATGCCGAACAGTACGGGTCCCAGGACCGAGCCTTGTAGGACACCACCTGTGACTGGTTTAGAGTCGGACCTGGAGCCCGCTATTCTTACCGTGTGAGTTCTGTCTATAAGCCAGTTGGCAACCCATCTCTTGACGTAGGGGTTTATGTTCAGGCTGGTGAGTTTTTCTATAATTCCCGAGTGGGGAATGGTGTCAAAAGCCTTGGCGAGGTCAAGGTAGGCTGTATGAACCACCTTCCCCTCATCTATGGGCTTGGTGACTGTCTCGAAGTCAACCAGGTTTAGTAGGCATGATGTGCCCTTAACAAAGCCGAACTGGGTTGGGTCAAGTGTTTGGAGGTTCCCAATGTCTTTGTTAATGAGTTCCATGATGATGCGCTCCATAGCCTTGCAGACCAGGCTAGTTAGGCTTATGGGGCGATAGTTACCAGGGTCAGTTTTGGCCCCTCCTTTGTGGAGCACAATAACCGTTGCTGTGCGCCATTCTTTGGGCACGTAGCCTGTGGAGAGGCTGAGGTTGAACAGTGTGTTTAGGTGGGGGGTTAGTTTGTTCTGTAGTTCGTGCAAGACTCAGCCTGGGACACCATCTGGCCCCATTGACGCTGTGCTTTTAGCTTTTGAAAGGGCTGTTTTCACCTTTGTGTCTGTGATTTCTGGGACACTACACTTTTCCGGTTTTGTTGTGCTGAAAAATATATTTTTTTCAGTTTTTGGGTGTGGTTCTCATTTAGGATGGCCACCAGTGCTGCATGGAAAAACCCTGACATGACTGAGCCAGTTCCCAGGAAAGTAAGTTGGATCCTCCAGCCTTTTTGGTTGGAGTCCTCGAAACTGAACTGTTGCAGCAGCTGCCCTAAAGAAGGCTTCCACTCAGAGCCCTGCTATTCATTCTCACCTCCACTCCCAGTAAGGAGTCCTGGATGATAGACAACATACAAGAACAGATTTATGCATCCTCTGCCTTTTTTTTTTTTTTTTTTTTAAATAAGGTGAGAACACAGCTTTCATATGCCAGCTTCCAATGAGAGACAAAGCTCCAGTTACTGAAACAGCTACGAGAAGAAATTATTAAAAAGTTTTGTCCCACTTCAAGTTTATACTGGAATATTTTTGTATGGAAATTTGGAAATACATGCATAGAATGTTTGTTATTTCCTATAAAATTTCTAAGTTTTGTAAAATTACTTAATTTTGTTGGAGATGTAGTAAAGATGTAAAGCTGATTGGATACACATGTTTATGGACTGTGAAAAATTAAATGTACATTGGGAAGAGTTGTGTGTTTTTAAGGGTTATATTCTGATAATTGTTCTTTAACTAGATCAATAATAGTAATAAATGTTCTACTTCCTGTATCTGTAAAAGGCAAGGAGCAAATGCTATTTTGGGCTCTCTTGGCAGTTACCAGAAAATATATTACACAAAATGGAAATTTAACAAAAATACTATGCAAAACTGAAAAAGAAGTGATCAGAATAAGATATATAAGTCATAGTAAGACCTTTAGTTGTTGTGTGACCTTGAAATATTGCTATTGAAATACCAAGATTCTTAATGTATTTATTGTACAAGATTACTCATACCTTCATGATTCAGTGTCTTCCTATCACTGTATAACAATATGTGAAATTGAATTTCTTCCTGTCTGTGTATTTTTTGTAAATATGTTAAATTAATAAAAAAAAATTGTTCCAGTCTAGCAACTGTATTTTCAGTTTACAGCCTTACAGTGTGGCAAAAGGTTTGGCCAGTATGATAGAATTAGAATAAGGCAATTATTATGATTTCCTTTTTCAAGGCCCTTGTATTTTTTTACCTTGATGTAAAGAAAATAATATCTTGGGGGGGGGGGGTAAGATCCTAAGCCACCGTAGAGCCCCTATTCAAGGGTGTAGAGGAATGCACTTCTAGATGTGATTCAGACATACTTAAAAGCGAAGAAACTGGCATTCGTGAAGGGACCTTAACACTTCTGTTCAATTTCCAGAGAGTTGAGGCCCTGAAGGGGAAAGGTCCTCCGCAACAACAGGGGTGCTGTGATCCCCTACAGGCAGGTAACAATAAAAAAAAAATCTTTGAGGCCATCACTGATTGCTTTGCTCTAAATAAAGGCAGTCAAGAATAATCTGTTTATTTTCTTTTACAAGAGGGCATGTCACTGGTTCCATACCGCTGAGGCCTCCAGGAGTCTCCCTTGGAAATGTAAACACTTGGAAAAGCACTATTGGGAGAAGTGACTGGAAACCAAGGACAGTCCAGCTGATGCTGACAGCTTCTACAACTCCAGAGACACCAAATTTGGCATGATATTTCCACAGCATTTGGCTTCATGAGCCAAGGTTCATGGTGTGACTGCTCACTGGACTGCCATGCCTTTAGCTCCTAGCATGTCAGAGAGCAGATTACAGTAGAAATGGACAGTGAATTAGCCCAATTAAACACCAATTAACTATGTAGTTAATAAACAGTACATTATCAAATAAAATTTGTGAAGAATAACATATATTGATAAAGAGTGGTGGTAATTATAGTAACAGCTGAAAGTGAAGGGAGGGCGGAGGAAATCCGAGTAAAGGTGAATGGAAGGCGGTTCATGTGGGAAGAACTGAAAGATGTTCTTCATGTTTCACTGTTGTAGTCTTCACATTTGGGTTATCTGCTTGCAGTAGCCTTCAGTTGGCCTGATTATCAAAGTCGTGGGTCCTGCGTCGGTTGCTGTCTCATCTTCTGTGACGTCAGGTAGTCAGGGGCATAAAGCATGCAGCCGACGTCATTACCCCAGTCTTTCCTGTCGTGTAGTGCCCGAAGCAGAAGCAGTTCGCAAGTGCCGGTCGGCCGACTCATGAAATTTTCGTTTTCGTGTTTCAAAACCGAAGTCTTCAACTAAAGCTAAGTACCCCGTTGGGGAAACTTTTTCTTGCTCTAAACCGATGTCAGTAAAAATCAATAATTGTATTTCTTGTAGAAAGAAAATACCTCATAAAGATTTTCATTCGTAGTGTATTCCTTACCTAGGCCTTGACCATGACGTACCTCGCTGTCGGTTTTGTGCCTTATTTAAACCACAAACTGTTTGTCGTTGGTACATTTTTGCTTTTAAATATTTTGATACTCTGTTCAGTTATCCAGATATGTCTTTGGTAAGCCACCCGACTACCGACATTCCGAAAAAACGCAAAGATAAAGACAGAGACAGGCCACCTAGGTCCAAAGCTGACAACGATGCTTCTCCTAAGCTAGTTCGCCGGTACTCAGTGAGGCGCTTTCGCAGCCCCTGATACCCGCTACTTCAGATTCGCAGGCCTCTACTAAGACCCATTCGGAGTCCGGTACGCCGTTAGATGCTTCAACTGTTAAACCTACGGATGTCTCTACCTTGGATGGGTCTGGAGCCACTGTGCAGGCACCAGCTTCTTAGGGTGTATTCAGGCCTACTGACTTGCATATTAAACCGACGCAATCTTCTTCTTCTAGGCCTAAAACTCAAACCATGCCTAGGAAACCAACGCCCAGACCGCATGGTCAGGCCTCTATGCCTAAAAAACAAATGATAAGAATGGCTGAAGACCTTATTACTTTAATCAGGGGAAGCCACCCTTCCCCCTCTAAGAGACCTAGGACTGAATTTACTTATGATACTTCTGACCAGGATTCTGAAATTTCTGTCTCCTCTGATGACCAAGATTTACCCTTATCTACCTATGAGGATTCTGATGCAGAGGACTCTATTCCCTCTGCTTCTCCCCCAGAGGATTTTTCTGTTGGTGAAACCTTGCATACTCTTAGGGAGCATTTTCTCTGGGAAAGCCAGGATTACTCTGATTCTAAAAAGAGGCTTAGAGATTTCTTACTCCTGCCCCAACACAGGCCTTTAGCTATCCCTCTTGTGCTGGACATTGTTGACGATGCCTTTTCGGAATCTAGTTGGCCCCTGACTCTTTACCTCCTGCTCCCAGAAAACTTGATAGATATTACAGGGTTCCTGATTCTCACAAGTTCCTTTTTAAAAATCCTACTGCGGATTCTGAGACCATTTCACAGGGACCCAAGGACATTAAGGTTACTACTGCCAAAAATCCTACCCCCTCTGATAGAGATTCCAGGGCCCTGGATAGATGGGGTAAGAAGGCATCCTTGGCCATCAGGGCCTTAAATTGCCAGCAGCATATTATTGGATTGCTTAAACAGAAAATGATGTTGATTCCTGATTGTGCTGAAAATAAGAATTTACAGGATTTAATGCATTCTGCTGAACAGGTTGGAAAACATACTTTGCAATGTGGTTTTGATTCACTAGAGGCATTTTTGCAGGGCTGCTGTCACCGGGTCTCTACTTAGAAGGCATGCTTGGCTTAAGGAGCAAACTTTGCCAGATCATGTTAAAACTAAATTGCTGGATGCTCCTTTACATCAGGACCGTCTGGCGACAAAGCAGAAGTTCTTAAAAAGGTGGAGGAAAAAGCTAAAGCTATGCAAACTGTTAAAGATTTCTTACAAGTGCAGCCTGCTAGATTTAGTAGGCATTGGCCCTCAAAAAATTGGTCTTTTCCTGCCTCTTCCAGGCCTTCTCAGTTCAAACCCAGAACCAGCAGAACACCCAGGCTTCAGTCCCAGGGTACGCACAGGTCTAAGCAGTGGGGGTCTGCCACTTCCAAATCAGTGAGTAGTAAGACTCCCCCTGTGGTAAGCTGTCTCAATGACTTAACTTTGAAACTTCCAAGCACTTCTCAACTGACTTCTCCTTTAGGGGGAAAGATTGCTCTGCAAGCAAAAAACTGGGAACTCATTACCCAGGACAAATGGGTTTTAAACATAGTTTCCCAAGGATACAGATTTCACTTCCACACTTTACCAACCCCAAACGGTTGGCCAGATCTACCCCCAAGTCAGTGGGCAGAGGCTCAAAAGAAAGTACTCTCTCTCTCTCTTAAGATTAAAGGCTGTTCAGACTGTACCAGAAAAGGAAAATGGACAAAGTTTCTACTCCAAGCCTTTTCCTGGCACCCAGAAAAGACATTGCATGGCATCCTATTCTGGACCTGTCTATCCTAAACACGTTTTTGGCGATTCCAAAATTCAAGACGCTATCTCTTCACCAGTTACTTCCCATGATAGGCAAAGATGCCTGGTTGGCAACACTGGATTTAAAGGAAGCCTACCTGCACATCCCAATCAGGGAATCTTGCAGAAAATACCTATGCTTCAAAGCAGGCTGCATGCACCATCAGTTCTCTGCACTGCCCTTTGTGAATTGTGCCCAGGGTATTCACAAAGTGCCTAGTTCCAGTCATTGCATTTTGCAGGCAAAGAAATATTCAAATATACCCATACCTGGATGATTGTCTAATTCAGGCAGAAAGCCAGGACATACTTCTGAATCATCTGGCATTTGTACAAAACGTGTTAACATGTCTGGGGTACACCAGAAACGAAAAGAAATCACATCTGGTACCCTGTCAAAAATGTATATTCCTGGGAGCAAGCTTGAACACAACTTGCCAGATGGCTTTCCTCACACCAGAGAAACAAATTTGTTTGACAACTTACTTCAAATTAGTGGCCACAAAAACCCTGCTATCTGCAAGCCTTGGGGTTCATGGCCTCGTGCATTCTACTAATTCCATATGCAAGACTGCATATGAGGAAACTACAATAGTATCTAAAAAGTCTATGGTGTCAACATTCTCAGTATCTAGAAGCAATGATTCCTATCATACCTTGCCTATGGTTAGAATCCCTTTGGTGGGCAGAGGCCTGCTACCAAAAAAAGGGACTACCATTCACTCTACCCCCTGCCGCCCAAACCCTAACAACAAACGCATCAGACTATGCATGGGGGGCTCACCTGGTAGGGAAGTGCATTCAGGGCAAATGGAACCAAAGTCAAATGCACCTGCATATCAATCAAAAAGAAATGTTAGCTGTACAGAATGCTCTGACAGCCTTCAAGGACCACATTCTTCCAGGACAAGTAATGGTAAAGACAGACAACACCACTGTTATTTGGTGCATAAACAAGCAGGGGGGTACCCATTCTTACCCCCTCTGCAGACTAGCCATGGCTCTGTGGAACAAAGCCTTGAGCTACCAAGTGCATCTACAAGCTCAATTCCTGCCAAGAAAACGAAATACACTGGCAGATGAACTAAGCAGAAATCTCATGGACCCACATGAGTGGAAACTGAAACCAAAGATTTATCAACAAATGGGGGATCCCAGATGTAGACCTGTTTGCCTCCCCCCAGAACTACCAATTGGACAAATTCTGCGCAAGGACTCCCCACAAACAAGCTAGGAAAGTGGATGCTGTGTCCTTCAGCTGGAGAAATCTATCAGTTTATGCCTTTCCTCCTCTGCCTCTCCTCTCCAAAGTACTACTAAAGATCAAACAGGACAAACCAAGGATGATACTGATTGCACCAGACTGGGCACGCCAGCACTGGTACCCTCTCTTGCGCAGTGTGTCACAGCTGGCCCCATGGCACGTACATCAGACCCCTACCCTGCTGTCCAAGCAGGAGAGCCAGATTCTGCACTCCAGCTTCAAACCCTGAACCTGGCAGCCTGTCTAATTACCTAATCTCTCCATTACCATCCCTCAGTAAACAAGTGTTGGATGTCATTTTGGAGGCAAGGAGGCCTAGTACTAGAAAATCTTATGCTTAAAAATGGAAAAGATTCTGTGCCTGGAACCAAACTCAAGGGATGGCTGTAGCAGCGCCCAATTTACCTCAGATACTTCAATACTTAACTGAGATGCTTCACAAGGGCCTTTCTTTTTCCTCCATCAAAATTCACGACTCTGCCATTTCAGCTCATTGTAACACAGAACCACCCCTCTTCTCAACGACTGCTAAAGCAGTTCCTCAGAAGGGCCAAAAACTTAAGACCACCCAGGAGAGCCCCATCTCCAGCCTGGGACCTTAATTTTGTATTGGAAAAGCTCACTCTTCCTCCTTTTGAGCTAGCTGCAACTGCAGAGTTAAACTTCCTTTCTTGGAAAACAGCTTTCCTTTTAGCAATCACTTCAGCAAGAAGAGTATTTGAATTACAGGCCCTTATGGCAGTGGAATCTTTCAACATCTTTCATGCGGACAGGGTGTCCCTCAGGACCAATCCCTCTTTCATGCCCAAGGTGGTATCCAGTGTGGCTGTTAATCAGTCCATTCATTTGCCAACCTTCTTTTCTAATCAACAGAACTAAGGGAACCAGATACTGCACTCCTTAGATGTGCACAGACGACTTAGATTTTACTTGGACAGAACTAAACCTCAAAGGAAATCTGAACAACTGCTGGTGGCATTTGCTGCAGGGCCAGAAGGGAAAGCTATTTTAAAGCAAACCATTTCTAAATGGATAGACCATTGCATTCATTTCTGCTGTAAGCACAATTTTAAACCTATCCCACAGGGAATTAGACCCCATTCAACCAGGGCTGCATCTACCTCTACAACCTTTCTCAGAGGTGGCTGCATCTACCTCTACAGCCTTTCTCAGAGGTGTCATTACCAGAGACATCCTAGAAGCTGCTACCTGAAGTTCTGTACATACTTTCACCAAGCATTACCATTTGCCAGTTTTCTCTAAATCCAGAGCTGGCTTTGCCACTGCAGTCTTGCAGGGCCTTATAGCTGGTCCTAATGCTATCTAAATTCCTCCTCCCATCCTTAGCTTTGGGAATCTACCCAAATGTAATGACTGCAACAGTGCAACACGAAGAACATAGTACAGTTGCGTACACTTACTATAAATGTAGATGTTTTAGTGTATTCACTGTTGCAGTCCTGGTTACCCTCCCTCCAGCCCCCTGACTTCTTTTGGATATACCACTAGTCTCCTTTACTATACTTAAAAGCTTTTTGGTGTATTTGCTTTTTTTGTTGGAGGTATAACCTTGTATATATATATATATATATATATTTAATTGCTTCCCATTATGGGGGGCACCTGACATCTGGGGGCAAGAAAAACTGATGTAATGGTGTCGGCTGCATGCTTTATACCCCTGACTGCCTGATGTCATGGAAGATGAGACAGCAACTGACGCAGGACCCAAGACTTTGATGATCAGGCCGACTGAGGGCTGCTGCAAGCAGATAAGCTGAATGTGATGACTGCAACAGTGAATACACTCGAACATCTACATTTATGGTAACTGTACACAACTGTACTTTTCAGCAGGTGTAACAGCAATAATTATAGTTAAGGCAAAGTACTCAAGAAAGCGAGATGAGCTAGAAGACTAGTGAGCACTGTTTCTGTAGTTTTTTAGATAACTTTTAAGTGATGACTGATGCTTGACTGTGTAGATTTTTGTCACAACTGGCCTGCTGTTACTGGGCATTTGATCTTTGGCAGGTGCATAACGGTAGCTGTTTTCTGTGACCAGAACTTGATCAAGTTTGTAAGGATAGATGTTTTTCTCTTTTGTGTACATATAAATCTTGACAGAATACTTTTGTTCCAAGTAAAATGGAACTTGGCTTAATAACAATAATAATAATAGAAAATGGATTGACTTACACAGATGGTAGAAAAATTCCAGTCTGTTTTTATTTTGTTTCACTTTTTACCCCCTCCCAGCTGACTGTCACACCCTCTGCTGTGACCATCATCTAAACAACGACTAGTGGTGGATTTGCATCTTAAGACCTGCCTGTGGGCACTTCGTTAAGTGCCTGTAAGTGGTTTGTGCTGGCTATGGTATGATGAAGCTGCTCAGTTCCATTAAATGACGTGTCTGTAAGCAGCCCATTCCCATTAAGGCTGGCACCTTTTGTTAGAACTGTGGATGTTGATCACTGCTGCAATCGCCTTAGCCATATGGGTTATATCCTGACAAGGATATAACAGCTGGCCAGCTTCCAGGGCACCTTTTGTCAGCCTAAACAATTAGCCTGAGCTGAGCTGACCAAAAAGACAGGTTGGGCACCAAACCCTATAAAGCATTCCTGCCATTGAATAGAGCCTTCCTCTACATGCTTTTGAGGATTGATGGTCAGCTAGTGTGGTTCCTTTGCTAGTCAGGCAAGTTTCCTTAGAGCGGAAAAACCTTCCACATTAAAAAATGTCTTTTTGTACTTTCTTGTTTAGGAAAGTTATTTTTAAGCCAGGAGCTCATATTTTATTTGGACTCTCATGAGACTTAACTGTACTTTTAAATGGGAGTTCACTTTTTTCCTCACAGTTTAAAGTAATTGAAAAGCATTTATTTCCTGTGGAGAACTTGAATTTATCTTAATTTTTGGGTCTGGCAGAGTGTTTTAAAGTACCTTTTACTGAGTTTTTCCAGTCGCTGTCCGGTTCGATTCTCAGCTAGAGCGTCTTCTGCGTGGAGACATGCGTGAATGGGCATACCTTCGTTGAAGGTTGTGCATCAGGGCTGGTAACTCTGCATGTAAAAATCAACTACCAATCATTAGCGGACCGGAGTTCCGCTGTGGCGACCCCTAACCGGGAAAAGCCGAAAGACACAACAACTGAGTTTTTATATGAAAAAGTGACGTTTAAAGACTTTAAATTTTTATGGTAAGATTTTACACAGATATTCTTTTCTGTTAAAACAAAGAGGGATACCTGTTTTCCTTGAAGAGATCCACAATTCTGAATCTGGACAGGAAGATGAAAGGACAAATAGAATTTTCTTCTCTGTTCTGATTCCCCCCTGTAGGGGTTTCTCTTTTCCTGAGACAATTTCCAGAATGTGCATCTGTTTTCAGTCCCTTACAAAATACTATGAGCTGTTAGGGAATTTTCAGAACCTTCAAATGTTCCCCCAGTTTTGTCAACTCTAGAAGATGTGTGTCACTGCCTAAAATTTTCCTGATGGTCAGCCTGGTGCCCCTAAAAAGGCAGATAAAAGATGGAGGAACTTTATACATTCTAAGCTTTTATGCACTTCTCTTCTCAAACATGGCCCAGCAGCTATAGCTTTAGTTAATCTTAATGCTGCTAATATTTGGTTAATTCCAATCCTAATCTTTCTAACAAGGATGTGAAGAGTATTGAAAAGTATGGGGAAAACGTGTGATTTTGCAACTTTGATTTTCAGAATTTTGAGTTGTCGGGCTGATATATTAAACTTTATTCTGACTAATCATGAAAGTATGTGGAATGCTTTGTCTGCGGTTTCTTCTTGTGAGGAAAAATATTTAATTTATTCCACTGTACACATCGCAACGGTCTTTACACAACGTGTGTACTACTTCCAGGGCTATGGTCACTGGTACTGGAGGTTTGCCTGACTGCATTCTAAGAACCTCCCAGATTTGAAAATGAGATTTTTCTATTATCCTTTGGATAGAGATTTAGTTTTTGGTTCATCTGCTGCAGAGGTTATTAAAAAGTGTGAAGAAAAGGGCAATTTGATACAGGGAATCTGTAAGATTTTTATAGCCCGTTTTTTCCAAATTTTCTAAGGGATTCTCTAACCTGTCATCCAGCTTTGGCAAAAATCAAAATAAGCAGTCTCAACAAAATGCAGGCAAACAAATGTTTAAGAAGAAATTGGGGGGGGGGGGGAGTGCCAAAAATAATTCAGGAACCCCACCCAAAACAAGGACAGTCTGACAAGCCAGAATAACTATTTAAGGGGACCCCAGTCCCTTTTCTCTTCCAGAAAGTCTGAATCTTAACTTTTCTTTGGCAGTACATGGTTTCAGACAAATTGGCTCTGAAGATCATTCATTAAGGTTACATATGGCAATGAGAGGAAATCCAGCCCTTTTCAGGGTATCACCTATCAGACAAGACTGTTGTATTTCCCCTCTCATTCAACACATGCTGTCCCAGGGATGATAGAACCAGTTCCTCCATTCCAGGTTGAAAATGACTTCTTTGGCATTAAAACATCCTTGAATAAAAAAGAAAATGCTTGGAGACCAGTTCAGGATCTTTCTTTTCTAAACCTGTTTGTGATGGTGCAAAAGTTCAAAATTATACATATTCGTCCTCATTCAGGTTTCATAGTAACACTAGATTTAAAATATGCTTATTGTAACATCCCTTTTCATCCAGACTTCGGGCGTTTTCTTAGGGCTTTGCATGTCTGGAATTCATTATCAGTTCTCCACCTTATTCTTTGTACTATCCACTGCACCAAGATTGTTCGCCATGTATCAATATCCAGTTGTAGTCCATTGTAGGCTACACGTTGCCCAAATTTTTCCATATTTAGATGACTTGCTTATCTTTGCAGAGTCTTTTTCAAAGTGTCAGTAATCTTTAACTTGAGAACATTCAGAAGTCTTTTTTGACTCCTTCACACAGGATTGTGTTCCTGGAGTATCCACTTGACATCTCAGTTCAAAGAGCTTTTTTTTCTACGAGCGAAAAATAGAGCTGTATCTAGATCTGCTTCTAAGGCTTTCCACTCAGACTTTCGGTCACTTATGGGGAATACCTTAGAATTTTGGGCTTCATGGCATCTTTGATTCTCCTGATACTCTTGGCAAGACTCTACATGAGAAAGATACAATGTTATACATGGTTGACAAACCTCGCTACTTTGCCAGAGACTGTTTGCACTTGGTACCTGTAGGTTTTTGGCTGCTGGTAAAGGCTGTTGCCTCCCCCATTGTGCCTTTTTAGGCAAGGTCTCAAATAAGATTACCGACATGAAATTAGCCAATCTGAGCAAAATAAGGGTCATGCTGCTAGATGGTAGGAACTTAAACCAAATACTGTAAACCCCTTCGTTGTAAGATGGATTGCCGACTGGCTCACAGACTAGACACACACCATTAAAGTGGGTGACTGCACATCAACCAGCAGACCTGATATCAGCAAGGGTACCACAGGGGTCGGTGCTGGACCCCCTACTGTTTGGTATATACTTCCCAGAAGTTTGGGTTAAAACTAAGGGGTTGTGGCTGACCAAGTTTGTAAATGACCGCAAACTGGGTGCAATTATTGAATCCCCAAATTATGTCAGTATACTCCAGGAGGGTCTCGCACAGACCAACAACTGGTGTTTTGTCATGGTGTCAGTGAATGCAGAGAAATGCATCATCATTCCCTTTGGCACAAACAGTGTCTCTTCACACTTTCAACTCACCGATAATAATAAGTACCCACAAAGTGGTAAGGGGGACCTGGGATCACATGTACTGCGACCTTATCTTTGACCACCACGTGTCTAGTATAGTAAGGAAGGTTTTTCTGAGTGGCACGCTTGATTAGTAAAGGCATTGTCATGAGAAAAAAGGGGTATAACCCTTCTATACTTGGCACCTATCCAGCCCATAATTGAATATAACACCATTGTTTGGCATGTTCCATACAAAGCACCTGCAGCAATTGGAGAGACCTCAGAGGTTTCTAATGAAGAAGATCAAGAGGCTCCAGTATGTGCCTTACACAGACTGAATAAAGTCCCTGTCCCTATACTCTGTATCGTATAGACTTCTTAGTGGAGACTTATGCCTGGGCTACAGAGCAATCCAAGACCCAAGCCTAATGAACTTGCTGCATATCCATAAATCAAACAGGACTAGGGCTGACTGTTCCAGGGACCTAAATTTGGCCTGCGACTTAAATAGGACATTCTGGAGGGACAGATTTATCTCCCAGCGACTGCCATATCTTTGGAACATGCTACCAATTCATGTGAAACAGAGCACCTCTGTGACGCTGTTCAAGAAGAACCTGGATGAGTTGATGGGACACTGTAAATTCTTACTGGGGATAGTGGCCACAAGCCTACTGGACATGGGCAGTCATCAGTAAATGCAAAATCGGGTATTGACTAGCATTTCTATAGTATTACATTGGGATGAAACGGCTAGGCTTAAAATGACCTTTGAGTTGATAGCCTAGTAATCTCCTATAATCCTGTGATCTGAAGTCTCTTTAGTCCCAGCACCAACATCCTTTGTCTTTTCAAATTCCAGTTATGGGGTTTGTCAGAAAAGATATCACTTGGCAGCACCTTATATCCCTAAGTCCATGTCTCCCCTTCTCTCTCCCTGTTCCAAAGCAGTCAAAGCGTATGCCTTAGACTTTGCTTGAGGAGCAGTTTCAGGAGGGGTAAAAGTTCAAGGTGTGGACTATAGGGGCAAATGCAAACACGTAAATGTATAAAAGATGTTCGATCAAGGCAGTCATTTCTCTAAATCATCTTTGGTCTCTGTGACTTCTCCCAAGTTGTTACAGATAATACTACAGTTATGTGATATATCAACAAGCAAGGGGGAACCAGGTCATAACTCCATTACAGACTAGCCATGTTAGCTTGGGATATAGCTTCACAGCACAGTCTCACTCTGCAGGCATCCTATGTACTGTCAGAGCTGGCAAGCAGGATAAAAGTAGACCCTCACAAATGGAATCTAGATCAAATTTGATCCATGTATGGAGAGTTCCTAATGCTCACTTTTATTTTTCCCCTCTCTGAGCAATCAGCTGACAAGATTCTCCTCCAGGACTCCATGCTACAAGGCCTGGATTGCATGTCCCTTTTCCTTTCCTTTGACAGGGCTGTTCCTGCATGCATTTCCACATTTTCTATTATATCAAGGGTATTTATGCAGAAATCCCCCAATATTATTGTGGTGACAGCCTTCTGGCTATGACCCAAAACTAGCAAGCTTCATCTAACTGTCTGGATGATGTGGTCTTAAAATTCCCTTTAGGCGTCTGTGCAGCAGGTACTAATGGAGACAAGAAGGTCTGCTACTATAAAATCGTATATTAGCAGCATAACTAGTACCTATTTAGGGCTAGTTGTTCTCTGTTTTTACAATATTTGTGTAAATTACTATCCTGTGACCTTTCTTACCCCTCTGTAAAGGTTCATATGTCATCCATTTCAGCATGTCTGCCCTTGGATCCTCTACTTTTAATGCATTCTCAAGTCAAAATGTTTTTGAAAGGGGTTTTACATAAGATGCTTCCAACAAAATAGTTGGCCCCTCCTTGGGATCTTATTTTTTTGTATCAGTTTTCCTAACCCAAAATTATCTCTTGCTCCATTTGAACCAGCTAATCTGAATGACTTGAGTTTTACTGATTTTATCTGACCTCTGTAAAAAGAATATCTTTGTTGCAAGCTCTTATGGTGATTCAACCCCCATCTCATTTTCTACAGAGACTGAGCTTCTTTGAGAACTAATCCTTCTTTTGTGCCTAAAGTGGTATATGTGTTTACTTTAAGCTAAACTATCCCTCTCCCAAAAAATGAGGGAGAAAAGAAGCTCCATACCTTGGATGCCCAAAGACATCTTAGGTACTGTCTTCATCAACAACCCCCCCCCCCCGCGTTCCTGTTTTTCCTACATGGGGTTGAGGTGTCTTGTCAACTGTCCCCTCCCCATCTTTCTGTATTCAATACCACTCTCCTACCCTCTGTAACAGTCATACCAGACTGTTGCAGGTCCTGTCTCATGCAAACAATCCATCTCTTTGCTGGATGCTCTCCTTTCCTCTTGCTGTTTCTGTTTGTCTCAAATCTTCTTCACCAGATTGCCTTCTGCTTTTCTGCACATGTGCCTGAACTACCATAATCTGTTCCCTTTGATCTTCTGTGCAGTTGGAGGTACTTTGGCTTCTGCTCTGTCCTCATTTCTTCTTCTGTCCCACAGTGTGCATCCTACCACCCATCTCAAGCGGTTTATCTTCATCATCTCTAGCTTCCTCAACTGCTTTGCCTTCACAGCCCAGGTTTTTGTACTATACAGTAATACTGGCCACACCACTATTTTGTACACCTTACTTTTCAGCTTTTTTGGCATTTTTCTGTCATACACTACCCCTGATACTCTGTGCCATCTGGCTGCAACCCCTCTGATTCTAGCTTTGACTTCCATTTTAAGACTTCCCTTTTCTACAGTCACCCCACCCAGATACTTGAAGATGTTAACCTGCGCAACTGTCTTCCCTTCTATCTCAATTTTCAACTTCTTCTGATTTCCCCTATTTGCTGCTATTAAAATTTTCTTAACTCAGTTTCATCCTATGCGTCTTCAGTTTTGCATTTCATTCCCCTATCCATTGCATTTCATTCCCCTATCCATTGCTGAAGTTCTTGCTCAGAGTCTGCCTGCAATACCACATCATCTGCATCCAACAGGTTTGTTGATCTTTCCTGTCCAGCCTATTTGCTGATGTAGTCCATCACCACTATGAACAGCAGTGGGCTCAGAGCCAAACCCTGATGCACACCAACCCCCACTGGGAATGCCTATGTGATACTGAACACTGTTTGTACTTGAGTCATTGGGTCCTTATACATAGTCTGCACTAATTCTACCAATGTTTCTGGGACTTTGAACCATTGCAGGCCTACGCAAAACCGCTTTCTTTGAACCTTGTCATATGCTTTCTCCAAGTCTAGGAGTGACCAGTTGCACGCACTTTCCTCATCTCTAGCTTCTTAAGCATCTGTTTCACTGCAGACATGGGGTCAGTTGTGCTGCATCCTGATCTGAGTCCAAACTGCTCATCTCCCATCTTACTTTCTACTACTCTGTGTATTCATTTATCAGTACCTCTCTCTTAACACTTTCAGGCAGTATAAGTAAATACGGTCACTGCAGCACGTCAAAAACACAAACCAGTAAAGCTTAATGAAACTGTTTATTGAAGCGCCTTTCATTTGCTGAAATAAGCAAACTTCTTCAGAAACCATTTTTACATTTGAAAAACGTATAAATAGTCACAGCTGCTGCTGTTAAGCCAATCACAACAATCTCATTACTTAACCACTTTCTTAAAGCCATCTTGACTGCAAAAAAGCTTGTGTTAGTAGAATAAATTGTACGTCTTTCAGGCAGTATGACCGAAGTTTGGTAAGTCTGTATTGGCCACAGTAATGGATGTCCCAGTTGTTCTTGTACATTGGCAGTAGTGAGCTTATTCTCCAGTCATCTGGGGTGCACCTTGTCCTCCATACAACTATGATACCCTCAAGAGACATTTCTCTCCTGCCTCCCCCAACATCTTGATCATATCTGCTTTGGCATCATCTGAGCCTGATGCTTTCCCTGGCTTCATTTCCCCTATTGCTGTTTGTTCTTATTCTAGGGTGGTCTCCTCCTTTTCTTTCATCATATTCTGTGCGGTTTAGGTCATCAGAGGCTTTTGAAAACAATTCTTCCATCTGCCGTTGAGTTCCTGTTAGTTGGTGAGCAGGTTGTTGCAGGGATCATACCTCTCAACCTCTTAGCCCAAGAGGTCTGGGCAAAGCCTAAAGTAAAGGGGGGAATGAAGGCCCAAAAATAGGGACAGATTTTAAATATTGCTTTTATAAGCTTAGAAACTTGCTGGAATAACAGGATTTGTGTTAGCTTGCATTTTTCTGAAGGATATGAAGTCTGAAACTCAAATGTATGTCATTTATTTAGTGAGTTCAGTCAGCAGTGATCCGCCAGGTAACCACAAGTGTTATGAGGAACAAACCAAAAATGTGATGCATTCTGCGAAAATCTGGACAGTTGAGAGGTATGGCTGGCATCCCTTCCGACCATCTTTATCTTTCTATCCTTGCAACATGATACTTTCTTTGTGCCATCTATCGACTCACTTTCCAGAAGTGGTAGAGTGCCTCCAATGCCTTTCTCTTTGCTGTTGCAACTCCTCTTGTAGCCACTTTGTTAGACGACCAATTTTCCTTTTTTATATATATGCCACAGGTTTTTGCCTTGTCATATAGTTTTGGTATCCTGTTTTGTGCTCTTGCAGTATTCCTTCTTAGCCTGGTTTGCCCGTTCTGCCTCCCTCTTCTTCTGGCACTCCTCTGTTCTTTTGATGAATTCTTGGACTTCTGCATTCCACTACTATGCACCTTCTTTCTATCCCTGGCTCAGCTACATACCTGCTCATTTTTCTTCAACTCCAAGTAGTTCCTGTTTTTTTTTCCTAAGGTGCTAGACCCCCCCCCCCCCCCGAGTATTTTATTGAAATTTTGTTTTCTCTCCAGCCAACTTCCGGGTCTTTAACCTAGTCTTTGTTGACCTTAGAGCCTTATCTGACCTGTAGTTGCATGACCACCACTCGTAGGGGATTGTGGCAACCAGTTGTTTATGCTATGGACCAACTGTTTCAGTGGGGATGACTTTGTAATCACTGATTCTACCCCAGTGCTCTGTCCCTTACTAGGAGGAAGTCTACCTTAGTTGCATGTTGGCTACTATTGCGTGTATTCTTTTGACTGTCTGTCTTGCTGAACCATGTCTTGGCCACCATAAAGCCAGTTGCCAGGAAGAAGCGTAGAATGGCATCTCCTTTGTTATTCCTATTGCCCCACCCATGTGGACCAAGGCATTCCTCATATTCTGTTCTGCCTGTCCCAATGTGTGCATTCAGGTCACCCATTATCAACAGCAATTCATGTCCTGCTTTATCTAGTAAATCCTGCAACTGGTGTCTGAATGGACTCTTCTTCGCTATCATAACCCTGCTGTGGGACAATAGGTTAAGATGAGTAGTGTCCCACACTTACACTGGAGACTGCCATGAGTCCATTTCTAGTTTGTACTCCTCTTCTTCCTGTATAATAGACTCTGGATCCCAAACCAACTGGCTTTGCTGCACTGCCCTTCAATCTGGTCTCCTGGGTACATAGGATGTCTATCCTCCTCTTTACCATCATGTCATCCACTTCCAAGCTCTATCCTGTCAGTGAACCTACATTGAATGCAACAGTTCTTTGCTCATGTTTGGCAGGTTGATTGGTTTTACATCCGTCTTTTACTCAACAGAGCCATCCCAGTTAACACATGCTGGATGACTGGACACAGTCTGGCCAGTAGCTTATTTCCCCAGGGCTTCTGGACTCTATGGTAGCCACACACTGGGCAATAGGGGCACATACACCCTTGCACAGTTAGCATGGTTCCATGGCATAGGTCAGATCTACAACTCGCCTATTTGGTGATAATGGTCAACATGACCAAATCACCTGGAGCCAGTTTTTACACCGTTGAGTGGCTAGCTCTAACATGGCTCTGGTAATATCTTGACAGAACTAAATCTTTCAGATCTTCAGGTCAGTTGTTCATTTCTTGTGAAGGTAAGAAGGGACAACTTGTGTCAAAACAGACTTTTTCCAAGTTGTTGTCTCAGGCTGTTACCTTTTGATGTCCTTATATTCACTTGATACAGTATTCTTAACTTGAGGGATATCCCTCCCAGAAGGTGCCCGATGTCGGCCAGTATACAAATGCCTTTGGCCACTAAAGGGCATGTGGTACGTCTGATGTCGGTTGCAGTTGGACGTAGGCCATAAAACAGATGTAGGCATGTACCATCCTCAGAACTGAATGCCCCAGGAAGAAAGTCAAACTAAGGATATGAGTGGTTAATACATCCAGGAATGACAAGAGACTAGTGGGGAAGGTGGGTGGGATAGAATACTGTAGCAGTGAAGAGAAGGACATCTATGGTTATGGTAAGGTTTTACACAACTTTTCTGTGTTCTTCTCTTCACTTGCTGCAGTATCTACTTGATGGAGAATACCAGAGCTCAAGAGGGAAGGGAGGAGGAGGAAGGAGCAGAGGAACTCTCTATGAAGCCATGTAAAATGGCTTTGGGAAAAGTAGTTCTAGGTCTGCAGATAGCATCCAGCTTGTAATGTTTGGTAAAGGTATGAATAGTAGACCAGGTGGTGGCTTCTGGGATGGCCATGTTATTCAATACTTTGAAGAATGCCTTCTGGCGGGGATATCCTTCAAGTTAAGAATACTTCATCAGTGAAGAGAAGGACATCTATGGTTATGGTAAGATTTTATAGGTTCATAGGTAGGTACTAGGCTATCGGCCCTAGGGGCCATACAAGCCTAGCCAAAAAATGTATCCTGGGTTTTGCCACCCAAGAAAATTATTTTTCTGTGCCCCTGTCGAGCAGAGCCACAGAAGTGATCCCCGGGGTGAATTTCCCATTTCCCATCCAGTCATCAAGATTTTTCTTGAAGAGTGCTAATGAGGAGCTCTGTTTGACATAGGTAGGTAGTCTGTTCTAGAGTATGGGAAGTCTCTGGGACAGGAATCTATCCTTCCAGCATGTTCTGTTTATTGTGGTGACAAGGTTTAGGTCCCTAGAGCGTGTAGCTCGGAGGGATTGGGATTTCTTTAAGTGGAACATGTCCAACAGCTCTGGGTTTGACGTAGCTTTGCATGTTAGGCAGAGATCGCCCCTGAGTAGGCGATATGCGATGGAGTAAAGCTGTAGTTTTTTGAGACTGTCTGCATAGGGCATCTGTTTGAGGCCAGTAATCCTCTTTGTGAGGTATTTCTGTGGTCTTTCCAGTTGTAGATGTCTTGTGAGGTACATACCAAAAGGGGCGTTGTACTCTATAATGGGTCTAATGAGTGATGAACAGAGGGGAACAATGACCTCTTTTTTTCTGGATGAGAATCCTTTTGTGATGAGATGAGCCACGTAGAAGGATTTTCTGACCACTGTGGCGATGTGTTTATCAAAGGAGAGACTACTGTCCATCTGTGTCCCAAGGTCTCTTATCACATTTTCAGCATTAAGTAGACTACCAGCTATGTGGTAGTTCATGGGTACAGAATTTTTACCAAAGGGGATGACAATACACTTTTTGGCATTGAGCTTCAGGCCATGGCTTTGACACCAGGTATCTGTCTCAGTGAGGCCCTTTTGTAGTTTGTCCACATTGTTAGGAGTTTCAATTATGGCTCCTAGTTTGCAGTCATCTGCAAACTTTGTTAGCCAAAGACCTTCTTTGTTGGCCTGCACTTCAGAGAAGTAGATACCAAACAGGAGAGGACCCAGGACTGAACCCTGTGGTACTCCACTTGTCACTGGTCTGATGCTGGATTTGGAATCTGCTACTTTCACAGTGTGGGTTCTCTCCGTGAGCCAGTTGGCAACCCATCTTGTGACATAGGGATTTATACCTAGTTTAGTGAGCTTATCTATAATTCCAGAGTGGGGGATAGTGTTGAAAGCCTTGGCGAGATCTAGATAAGCTGTGTGAACCATTTTACCCTCATCTATGGCTTTGGTGACTGCTTCAAAGAAGTCAATCATTTACACAACTTTTCTTTATATTCAACACGACAAAACTATTCCAGGCAGGATCAAGGCTCACTCTTCGAGGTTCTTGTCTAGATCGTGGTTTTTTGTTAAAGGGTCGGATTCTAGAAGTATTCTAGAAGCGGCAACTTGGTCTTCTTTACATGTATTTACAAAGCATTGCAAGCATTATTCCTTCGTTAGGGCTAGATCAGGCTTTGCTAGGACCATTCTCCAGAGGCTCCTGGACTCTTTCCCTTTCCTACTCCCAAATGTAGTAAGATAGGGTAATCTCCCTAAATAGCTAAGGCTACTGAAGCAGTGATCAATGATGTACTTAGTATAGTTGTGTAAGTATAGTTACCATAACAGTAAATGTTTGAATGATAACTACTGCAGTAGCCACTCCCTACCTGCACCCCCTTGTTTTTTTGTGCATTTGTGCCATGGTGTTCATACTTTTTAGTTCCTCCTGACATTGGCCTCCTTGTCTGTGTTGGCATGAAAACTCTGAAGGGCTTGGCACCCAAACTTGTCTTTTTAGTCAGCTCTGCTTGAGCTGACTGGGTGCATGGAAGGTGCCCCGAAGTTTTGGAAGCTGGCCAACTGTTGTATCCATAGCTGGCTATAACCTGTATAGCTAAAACTACTGTAGAAGTGATCATTCAAACTTGTACTGTTGTGCTAAGTTTACTCACACAGCTGGACTTTCTCACTGGTAGTCATTGGTGAGATACATACCTCTGAGAAAAATGGTCCCCCACCCCAGAGAGATGAGCAGGTGTACTTCACAGATGTCCTTCCGTTTCACTGTTGCAGTATTCATTGCACTCAGGATCCCCAGCCAAGGACGGACTGACATCGGCCAGTATACCAAAGCCTTTTGGTTGCTTTAAGATAATGCTGTACGTCACATGTGTGCTCCTTTCCTTGCATAGCATAGGACATAAAGGTGACGTCCGGACATACCATCCTCAGAACTTCTTTGCCCCAAGTCCAAACGCCATCTCTTGATTGTCTGAATGCCCGTTCTGTTGCTCGTTCACCAAGCCATTGCAGATAAGTACCCTGTTGGGGTATTTTTGTATCTTATCTTTGTTGCTTGAGGGGTTTCGTGTCATCCAAGAAGGGTAAATGCCAGTGTGGGAGACAGAGTCCCCATAAAGTCCATCATGAGCAGTGTCTGTTTTGCCTCCGTGCTTCCCACAACCATACATCCTGTTCAGTCTGTCAAACCTTTGTTCCAAGACCCTCCAAAGTAAGTTTTCTTTGTTGTTGTATCTAGAGAATCAATGTCTTAAGCTCTTAGCTAAAGGTGTTAGGGAAGGAACTTCCCACTCTGAGGGGCAGCCATCTGAGAAGAAGACGATGACCAAGAAATCTAGGCCAGATTCTTCTGATGCGCAGCCTCCATGGGATATCCCTCCCAAGGCGAGTGAAAAACCAGGAGTTCGTCTGGATGTTCGTGTTTCACTATTGCAGTCATTACACTTGGGTTATCCTGGTTGTTTAATGTTTTGATGGCTTTAAATTCTCCTTGGGATGTTTCTCTCCCAGCTCCTCCTTGGTCCTCTACTCCCGTTAAAAGATCCAGGGAGTAGGATTCCTCTGTGGGAGAGGTGGATCCAGATGAGGAATCCCTTGCCTACTCCTCTGAGATTCCCTCTCCTTTAGATTATAGGTCTGAGGAAGAGGAATCTACTAGTCGTGATACTCCTTTTGAGGAAATTTCATTTGGGGGCACAATCTCTAGGATGATAGAATTTTTTAAATGGGATTGTGCTCAGGTTTCAGAAGTGCAGAAGAGGTATTATGAGCTCCTGCAGATGTATTTTCCCAAGCCTTATGTACCTCCTGCTCTAGCTGTTTTGTTGGATGCCTTTTCTAATGCTTCTGACTCCCAGCCCCCTGCTCCCACGAAACCTGATAGGTTCTATAGTATGTAAGAGGACTATAAATTTCTTTATAAGTACTCTTCTGCTGACCCTTTGTTGGTGTCTGTGGCTTCTGACAAGCCATCACAGTTGCATCATTCTCCAAAGTTATTGCCTTCTGATAAAGATAGCAGAACTATGGACAGGTTGGGGTTTACACCTCTGCCACTTTAGCTTTTATGGCTCTCATTTGTAAGCCCCATATGTCCAGGTGGGCTCACCTACAGAACACCAACAGCCCAAAACATCATCACCCATATGGCTGACACCATATGGTCGACACTCACAATATCGACAGTGCCCCACACCCCCGTACCTTTAATATACCAACTCCGAGATCGCACTACAGTGCAAGAATGGAAATTTTTCCATTCTGCACTATTGGGAGATAGCATTTCCCCATTGTCGATATTCTGAACTTTGACATGGGTGTCTGCGTTGTGAGCTGTTTGCATTCTGTATGGGATCCGTCCAGGTACATATTGGCTGTTCTTTTCCAGGCCTGCTAGGTAACTTCTGATCTTCCACAATCTGAAGGGAAGACTTCAGTCCTTTCCTTGTTAGGGACTTCCTCCCAAGTGGCTGGTCATTCTGTCAGGTGCAGTTGTGATGCAACAGATGCTTCCTCTAGGGCTGCTGCTTTTGAGTCTGTGATGAGGAGATATTCTTGGCTTCAGCTTCAACCTTTGCCTGATGATATTAAGGCCAAGCTGATGGATACCCCTCTGGATAATAAACACTTGTTGGTGATGCTGCTGCTGATTTGTTTAAGTCCCTTCAGGATAAGGGCAAGGCTTTACAGGAACTTAAACATGTTTTTGTTTCTACCGTACCTGAGTTTCAGAAAAAAATTACCCCAATAAGCCAGCCTTTGTTCGTAGGCAGTTTCGCCCTTCTCCCAAGGGCAGGAAAGTTGGGAAGCGCGCTCCTCCTGCTAAAGCTACTCAATTTCTATGTCCCAGAAGTCTCCTTTTTGTGATAAACCAGGTGCTGTCTGACTGTTCTATTCTTCCGAATCACATTCTTCTCTTTTCACCTTTTCTCTCTCTCTTCCTGTTTGAGTAAAGATTACTCAAGACTCCTGGGTTTTGTCCATTATCTGCCAAAGGTATTTAATTGTTTGGAAATCTCTTCCCCTTTTTATGGGAATTCCTCAGCCACCTCAGGAACAGCTGGCCTTCTTTCCAGGGATGCTTCGGGACCTCTTGACTCAGGGTACTATTCAAAAAGTTCCAGTTTCCCAAAGGGGGAGAGGGTTTTACTCCAGAATGTTCCTAGTACCCAGGAAAGAGGGTACTCTGAGACCAATTTTAGACATCTCTCATCTAAATACATTTCTGAAGGTTCCCTCTTTTCAAATGTTGTCCCTTCAGACTTTGTTCCCACTTTTGCTT
The DNA here is from genome assembly GCF_019279795.1 of Protopterus annectens. Lineage (NCBI taxonomy): Eukaryota > Metazoa > Chordata > Ceratodontiformes > Protopteridae > Protopterus > Protopterus annectens. The sequence goes on from NC_056725.1 coordinate 656,084,395, forward strand.
CCCCAGGCTTACATGGTGTCACTGGATTTCAAGGATGCTTACCTCCCTACCCCAGTTCATCCCTTTTTCAGGAAGATTTTACATTTCTCTGTTGCTTCTTGGTATTTTCAGTTCTGTCCTTTGCGTTTCTACTGCCACACAATGCCTTGCTCCTGTGATTGCCTTTTGTAGGACAAGGAGGATGCATATCTTTCCTTACCTGGACAAACCTGTTCATTCAGGTTTTCTCTCCAGAGACCCTGCTTCAGCACTTTCACTATACTGTTTGCCTCTTACAGTGCATAGTGTTTATAGTAAATTTCCAGAAATCCTTCCTGACTCCTTCTCTAGATCATGTTTTTCTCAGGTGCTGGCTCCAGTCCACTCCTATGCTGACAACCGTGCCACCAAAAAGGCTCTGACTCAATTGCCTTTTTTTAGTCCCTTCTTCCTGAAGCCTTAGTTATGGTCAGGGAGTTTCTAAGGGCTCTGGATTACATGGTGTCCACCATTCTGATGCTTCCTCTAGCCAGGCTCCATATGAGAAAGCTACAGTGGTTCCTAAAGTCAGTCTGGCTTCAACATTCTCATCCTTTGGACTTTCTAGTTTTTCTTTTTCCATGCCTCAAGCTACAGCTTCAGTGGTGGATTCATCAGTTGTCTCTCAACCCAGGGCTTCCTTTTCAGCCCCTAGTTCCTTCTCAGGAACTTTTTATGGATGTCTCAGACTCGGGATAGGGGAGCTTCATTTGGTCCTCTAAAGTTTCAGGGCCTTTGGTCCCTACGTCAGAGGGCAGGCATATCAACATCAAAGAGATGAGAGCTCTCCTTCTTGATCTTCAGGACTTCCATTCTCTTTTCCTTCCAGGGACTCTCAAAATCTTCACAGACAGTAAAACAGTGATGCGGTACATCAAGAAGCAAGGAGGGAACATGATCTTGCCTCCTGTGCAGACTAGTTCTACAGGTTTGGGATCTGGCTGTCCAGTATCAGCTGACTCTTCAGGCTGTTTATGTTCCTTTCAGAACAGAACCTTGTGGCAGACTGTCTAAACAGGTCTATAATACAGACTCACAAGTGCATGATTCACAGAGATGTGTTTCTGGACATTGTCCACCAGTGGGATACTCCTCAGGTAGATCTTTTTGCCTCCCTTCTGAACAGAGAACTTACTCTTTTTTTGCATAAGAGTCTCTTGTCCTCTGGCATGTACTCCCTCTATTTTTCTTGGAAGGGTATGTTTCTCTATGCCTTCCCTCCCCTTATCCCATAATCATGCTGTTAACTGTCTTTTGGCTCAGATAGCTTTGGTTCCCTCTTCTTCTGCACCTAGCCAACAGCAATCACCACAAGTTAAATCACGGGGTGGACCTACTCACACAAGACAAGTGGTCTCTCATCCATTCTCACTTGTCCAGTCTTCATCTTGACACTATGGTGATAGAGATTTGATCCCTTTTAAGCACCTTTTTTTCTGAGAATGTGCTCTGGGCCCTGCAGGAGTCCAGGAAACCCACTATCTTATTTGTCCAAATGCAAGAGATTTTCTGTCTAATGCCTTGCTCGCAGTCGAGATCCACTTGCTCTGGAGGTTCCTCTAGTTCTCTCTTAATTCTGTCAATTGCTCCTTGCTGTGTAGGCATATTCTTCAGTTAAAAGTCACATTTTAGCTGTTTGCTCTTGTCTGCCTTTGACTCTTCCTTTAGCCTCTAGCTTTGAGGTCAAACAGTTTCTTAAAGGCATTCTTCATATTAGGCCTCCCAGGAAGCTTATTCCTACTTCCTGACACCTTAATTTTGTTCTTGAAAAACTGACTCAAGCTACTTTTGAGCCTGCAGCTTCAACTTCCTTGCAGCATTGAACATGGAAGACTGTTCTTGTTTTGACCCTTACTTCAGCTAGAAGGGTGTCTGAGCTTCAGGCCCTTCTTATGGCTGTCACTCCTTTTTTAGTTTTTCATAGGGACAGGGTGTCTCTTCGTACTAATCCTTCTTTTATGCCCAAGGTGGTTAATGTGTTATCTTTAATCACTCTATTAATTTGCCTACTTTTTTCCCTTCTTCACAGTCTGCCAGTGAGAAGGCTCTTCCCTCCTTGGATTTGTACAACAGCTCAGGTATTATTTGGATAGGACTAAAGCCATTTGCAAGTCTGAGCAACTTTGTTTCTTTTCATCCTAGATGTATCAGTTTGGTTGTTTCTAAGCAAACCATTTCTTCATGGATCTCTAAAACCATTTCTTCTGGTTGTTCCTTTCATTGGAAAAGCCTTTCTGTTTTTGCATAGGCTCATTCTACTAGGACTGTAGCTTCCTCTGGTGCTTTTTTCAAAGTATTAGATACCATTGCCATCCGTGAAGCTGCTACTTGGACTTCTGTTCATATCTTCACTAAATCTTACACGCTGGATTTAGTTTCCAGGGCTAGAGCTGTCTTTGCCAGGGTTATCCTGTATGGGTTTCTTGAGGGCTGTGCGGGGTCTTCCTCCTCCCAAGTTCCCTATTGAACTTTTGTACTCTTCCCTTTAGTAAAGAATTCTGCAAGAGTAATATGGAAGGACATAGTACAGTTGTGTAAAATCTTACCATAACAGTAGATGTCTTTCCATTCACTATTGCAGTATTCGCTTCCTCCCCTCTCCCCCTTTTTTCGCTACTCATTTTTTTTTTTCCTTCTGGATGCATATGTTCCTCCTTTTCTCCTTGGATTGTTGTTCCTCCTGGGCCTAGTCAGTTCTGAGGATGGTATGTCTGTACGTCACATTTATGCCCTACACCTTGTGCAAGGAGCTTATTTGTGATGTACAACGTCCTTGAAAACCTAAGGCTTTGGTATACTGCGCAGATGATGGGCTACCCAGTATCCCTTTAGTGAAGAATATTACAATGGTGAATGGAAGGATATCTTCTGTTATGGTAAGATTTTGCACAACTGTACTTTCCTGAGATTGAATTATACTTTTGAGTTTTTTTTTTTTTTTTTGGAGCACAGACTTGTCTTCTAACACTGCTGTTCTTTGGATTTCCATTTGGTTCATAAGTCAGGACTCTGTCCCTCTTTGGTACATAATCAGTAAAATTCCAGTTTCTGCTGCAAGAGCCACTTGTACTTTTATGATCAGAATTGGCCTATTTATTGATTTTAACTGATTTTGTTTGATTAAAAACCTTTTTGTTTTATTATCCTGGACCTCAGTTTTTCTTTATTTCAACTTCTTGGGCCTGATTGGTGTGACTTTTTACATTGGTGAATACATTTCTAATGTTTTTTAGATGCTGGACACCAAATATTCATGCCAGTAATGGTCACTGAGGAGATAAGAGAGCAGCCATTCAGGATGTGGCAGAAGTGAGGCAATTTATGCTGGACTTCTTCAGCTGCACTAACACCCCGTCACCGTTGCTATGTGTTGTAAGAGCAGAGGAGGGGAAACTGCATGTGGGGTGGGAGGACAGTATTGAGTAACTTGATCACTAAGGAAACGAGTGACAAGAGCAGAGGAGATGGGAGCCATGCCTATATGTGTAGGTCTACATTTTGCTAGAAATTTCATAAAAAATCTGTTTGTGAATGGGGGGGGGTACTTTGTGGACTGGGTGTGAAACTGTAGGTTTGGGATACAGTAGAAGTGGAAGTTTTTGTGTGCGTGCATGTGTGGACCTTTGGGAAGTACACAAACCTGAGAGTTGACTTACAAAGTTTACATGGCCAGGCCTGCAGAAGTTCACATAGACCTGCTTCCAGCTTGCTGTTATGAATAGTGCTGTTCTGGGAATGCAGGAGAAAAGGGGAGACATCGTAGGTTCAGCAGCTTGTGTTAGTGCTGTAAAAATCTTAGTCAGACAGAAAGAAAGCAGCTAGTATGTATCTGCACTCTACACAGCTATCTTTATCACCTTGAGTATTTATTTTTCTGATATCACTGGATTTTTCTTAGTCCTCAATTACTATGTTAACTGGATTTTAAAAAGACAGGTCATATTCCTTCAAGTTCCTATTACTTTGATTGTCACGCTGAAGCTGAGCACCGTAATGCATACCAGTCTCTGAACTCTGAACATCGTTAGCTGTGGGCAGTCATATCTGCGTGATGGTGCTGATTTTCATTTCATGCGGTCTCTGACGGAAAATGAAAACATTCCAACCTGCTGTTCATGTAGTCTTAGTGGTTAAAATCTCTGAAACCTCAATGAAAACTTGGAGGTGAACTTTGAACATATCCATGAAATAATATGCGTGTGATATGGGATCATTAAGGTGAGGAGGGTGTTTGAACTTCATTACATTATTTGGTGAAGATTTGCCTTTGAGTATTCTCTGAAAATGGAGGAATGGAGGGGTTGCAAAGTAATCCAGGCCTTATACTTAAAGTAAGCGTTATTGTGCCATGGTCTGATTTGACCAGTGACTTGATAACTATGGATGTAGAGCATTGCAGGGCTGTGTACGTGAGGACCATTTCTAGAATTTTTAAGCCCCTGTCAGATTTGAACAAGCTGGTCTAAAGAGTTGGCATTAATGAAGTCCACGACTCTCTGTGCATACTTGGTTGTGGTGGTCCACAGTTAATGAAGGAAGAGTTGAAGTCACCTAAGAGGTAAGTAATTTATTCTATACTGAGGGATGCCAGTGTGTTCAGGTGTGCCACTTTATTTGCTTAAGTCCTGGAAGAGTATTTTAATTGGCTGTAATGCGATATGTTTTGTTTAATGTGATCAGAATACAGAAGAGTTCTAAGTCATTGTCTTGAATTATTGGTTCATAGGTTCAACAGTAAGTACTAGGCTAGCTTCTCTTGCAGGCCATTTTAAGCTTGGACAGTTTTCCTTTTTGTGTTCCAAATAACCTTTCCCATTTGGTTATAGACTGGTCTTACAGAATTATCGACCATGGGATGAGTATTACGCCTAATGAGAGTAACTGGAATCATACCATAGATGATTTGGGGGACCCATGCATGCGATAAAGCATATAGGCACTGCTTCTGTCCATAAGTAGCACAGGGCCAGTCCTGGGGTAAATTTTATGTTTCCCATCCACAGTTCTAAGTTGCACTTGACTATGAATGCGGGTGAAATTTATTTATGTGATGAGAAGTCTGAGCATAGCAGTGGTATCCTCTGCGAGATATACCTGTCCCTTCAAACCAATCTGTTGATATTGCAGAAGAGGTTTAGATCCTAGACCAACTATTTCTGATGCTATTTTACTTGCTGATATGCAATAAATCCATTAGTAATGGGTCGTCAGAAGCCTGGTATGCCAGATACAATTCACCTCTTAGCAGTCTGTAGGATACAGAGTATAGTGACCGGGCTTTGAGTCGGGGCTTTGAGTCGGTCCGTGTAGAACATGTTGTTTAGGCCTTGTATCCTTTTAGTAAGGTATCTCTGTGGGCATTCCAGTTGTTGCATGTGTCTGGACAGATGCATGCTAAAGTGAGCATTATATTCAGTGACTGTCCTAATGACAGCTGAGTAAAGGGGGGTAAAATGGAATCCCTAGATCTAGACACAGTCTCTTTGTTTATAAGCCGTGTAGTATCGAAGACTTTCTTACAGCAATAGATATAAGTTGGTAAAAGGTTAGGTCACTGTCCACATAGGTTGCCAAATTCTGAACAACTGCGTCAACGCTTAGGGTCATATTTTCAATATGTAAGTTCCCTGGGGTAGATGACTTTCCAAAGGGTGCAGTACTGCATTGTTTGGTATTTAGTTTGTCCATGTTTTTTGGCACCAGTTATTTATTTGGGACAAACCTGCCTGCAGGACTTCTAAGTCATTTGGGGAATTAGTGACTGCTTCTTGCTTGCAGTCATTTGTAAACTTAGTCAGCCAGAGCCCTTTGTTATTAGCTTTTACTTCACAAAAGTAGATGCCAAACAAGAGAGGTTCCAGCATGGAACCCTGAAGGACTCCACTGGTGACTGGTCTGTCTGTTGAGATAACTTTCCCTATTTTGATTTCCTATATCCTATCTGCGAGCCAGTTGGCAATTCAGTGGGTGACATAGGGGTTTATTCTCAGTAAGTTTAGCTTTTTTTTTTTTTTTTTTTTAATATGCCTAAGTGGACAGTTGTGTAAAAGCTCTTTGGCCAGGTTGAGGGATGTGATGTGTACTGTTTTTGCCTTCATCCATTGCTTTGGTGACCTTTTCAAAAAATCGTCCAGGATGAGTAAGCATGACCTGCTCTTGATGAATCCAAACAGAGATGGGTTCAGTGTTTGAAGCTTTCCTATATCCTGATTGATTAATTCCATGATAAGTCTTTCTGTGGTTTTCCACATGAGGCTGGTCATTCTTATGGCTCTGTAATTGCCTGAGTCTGTGGAAGGTCATCCCTTATGCAGGGGAATGACTGTAGCTGCTCTCCATTCGCTTCATACAAAACTTGTATATAGGCTGAGATTTTACATTTTGTTAGGGGTGTGGTTAAATCATGCTTCATGCTATTTAAGATGCATCTAGGGATATTGTCAGGAGCCATCAATGCAGTATTGGATTTTGATAGAACTTTTAGGGCTTGGTCCGGTACTTGTGTATTATCACAACCAGATTCCTAACATAAGAAGCGGCTCGAAATTGGGTATGGTATATCTGCTTCTTCTGGTCACCTTTTTGGTTTTATGGTGTAGGGGAATGTTGTTGTCATTTTATAGTACAGTAACATATTCAAAACGTGCATATGCAAACACGAGGAAGTAAATGTGCATATAAAAAAAAAAATGGGGATATCTGTTTATGTGTACATGAGTGGTTGAAACATTCTTTGCTTCCCAGGCTCCTGGTTCTGTTAATACTATAATCCTTCCTTTCTTAAGATGTAATGAAATGAAATGAAGTAAACCTTGATGAAAATATACCTTGTTTGGATAGCTGGTTTGTATTCAAAACGTGTGCATTTGCAAACACAAGGAAATAAATGGGCATAGAAAAACAGGGGGATATATGTTTATGTGTACATGACTGGTTGAAATGTATTTTGCTTTCCGGGCTCCTGCATCCGTTAATAGTATAATCTTTCCTTTCTTAACATGCAAGTAAATGAAATGAACTAAACCTTGATGAAAATATACCTTGTTTGGATAGCTGGTTTGTTTGTATTTCTCTTTTGCATGAACTGTGACTTTTTTCTATTGTACCACTAACAATGTATCTGTAGCAGCAGTCAAGTTCATTATACTATCTCAGAGTCACAGCTAAGAGATGCTAACAAGGAAGAAGAATTTTGCCTTTATTCCTCTTTCTGTTTCACAGGCAAAGTGATAGAAGACTTAATTAGGAGTTTACGCACCCCTATTGACTTTCAGATAAACTCATTTGCGATCACTATATGAATTCTACCTGGTTAGAAATCTGGTTGCGATAATACGCAAGTACCCTTGGTCCTGTGTGATAGCTCAAGGTGAGCCAGTTTCATGTATGTTTTGAGGGACAGATGGAGGATGAGGGCAAATGGATAAAGTTGGAGCTAAATTTATCAGCCAATAGATTCGCTATAGCTTCAGCCTTAGTGTAGGTAACATTGTTCACAATCAGCTCAGCGCATTGCTTTGTTATGTTTTTGAGATTACGGACATAACTAAAAATGCTTTTTTGATTTTCTTTGGCCTGGGTAGCTGTTTTTGTCTCAGACTTGTCTTTGTTGGATTTTATTAAGCTCCTTATTTGTTTATTTCAGTGACAAGGGCTTTAACATTCAGGGAGTTGCTCTTCTTACTTTGTCAAAATTATTTTCCTTTTTTTATAAAGCATGTTGATATGGTTACACTCTGTAGGTTGGTCTCTCGGATTTGCTCTGCACTTGTTTCTAAAGAGTACAGCTGTTTTATGTAGCTGTTTACATGCTTGTAAAGTGTGTTGGTGTACATTTCTGCATATTCAGTGGAGTTAACTGGGTTTGGTGGGGATTTGAAACTTGCCAGTGTATCACTTGCAAGTAGGTAGTTTTTCTTAAAGAAATTTCTAAAGGTAACTTGGGTGGAAAGGATCTCTGCTTTCAGTTTTATTTCAAAGGAGACTGCTTTATAGTCAAACCTAACAAGTGACGAAGATACTAATATGGGAGGGAGCATCTTGCACCATACCATCCCTTGTATAAGTACAAGGTCCAAGATGTTATTCCTCCTGGTGGCAACTTAAATTGTTCCAGGTTATTTTATTGACAGTCTAGGAATCTCAGTGCTTGTGCATTAATGTTGGTGTAGGTTTCCCAGTCTATCGTTGGATAGTTTAGATTACCTAGGAAAATGGTATTTGGTTTAATACTGAGTGATTCTAGTTCCTGTAGATAGGTGTTGTGGCTTTCTTTTGTCATATAGGAAGTTCTGTCTTTAGTTAATATATGGTACGGACCTATCTGATGGCTGTTTGGACATAAGATTTAGTGCATCATGCTCCTTTACCAGCCTTGAGGTAAGTCTCTACTGGATGTAGATTGAAATACACCCACTATTTTTCCCCTCCTGCTCAGTAGCTGGTCTAAACATGTAGAAGACGTTGTAGCCCTGCACACCTGGAGTGCTGTCTGCTATTTTAAACCATGTCGCAGTCATGCAAGACGTCATTGTCCTTCAGGGTGAGAATGGCTTGTAGGGAGTAGTGTTTCCTGTTTAGGCTCCTAACACTAATCAGTAATGGCTTCATATATTTTTTGTTTGTTTGTTTCATTGTGTCGGTAGGTTTATCAGGTTGGCATTGGCTAAAAACAGGACTATGGGGTAGACAGTGTCTTTGCCAATAATCGAAACCCTAGAGGGGACAGATATAGGCCATCCCTGGTGAAGCAGCATGTTTTGTTGATCATATCCTTCCAGGCTGACAGATATTGGACCCCCTTTGAATGACACCCAAAAGTAAGCCTGTTATTGAAGTCAAGTTATTTTTTGCTCATATCTCAACATCATCCTTGGAGACAGTAGAATGATGTTCAATGCTAGGCTCATACCTGCCTGGGACACACAGTCTGAGAGCTTCATCATGTCTCTTCATGTAGTCCAGGGAGGTACACCTCAAGTCGTTGGCACCAGCATGAACTGTGACAGAATCCTACTGTACTTATTGTTTAAGGACTTGAGTACATTAGTGATCTGAAGGATCCTGGCAACTAACTGTCACTCTGTCCTTACTCAGTATGGTAAGAGGCACATCTGTGTGTCTTGCAATGGAGTCACCTATAGCAAGGATGTTTGGTTAGGTCGATGCCTGCCTTATGGGCTCAGCATCTGTGACTTTGCGACTCCTTGTGCTATGTATGGAAGTAGGCTTAATATGCTGAGTATGTTATTTTTTTTAATATGTGTGTTGTGTTTTTGGAAGTTTTTGGAGGTTTAGGCAAGTTAGTCTTTAGAATGTCAGCATGTGATAGATTGTGTGTGTGTACGGCCTCGGAGAGGTGTGATGTGTGTTGTACTGCTGATGATTTTGGTGTCTGAGTTTACTATGTGTGAGATTTTTGTCTCCAAGGATATTATACATGTACATCTCACATACACTGTGTTGTGCTGTTTGAGTAATAGATTATTTTCAAACAGCATGCGGCAGTTCTTACACTGTCTCAAGATACCCATCTCAGTCCCGCTGGATAGAGAAGTTGTGGGGAAGTGCTGGTCCATGATATTGACAAGAATGACTCTGGGCACAACTATAATTGCTTGGAGTTCGATTTTAGAATAATGTTTAGGTGGAATTGCTACTGAATATTTATTTACATTTCAGCAGAAAATGACTACCCTGGAAACTTTCTTCTGCTACTAATAAAAACAGTAAACTAATTATAGTAAAAAAAAAACTCACTAATTTGATATTAAAGTCAGTGCAAGCAGTATCCGTACACTCACCCTGGTGAGTAGTTTAAGGGGGAAAGAGACTTTTCAAAATGATACTTTTGTGCTTATTGCCGACAGCTAAATAAACGGGGGAGAATGAGGGAATTGTTAAGTTATCATATGGGGCAGGCAACAAGCAATGCACTCTGTTTAATAACACAACTACAGCAGGTGGGTGGGAGGTAAAAACAATTGGAATCTTTAGTCTGCGCTCACTTGCTTGGAACTACCTTAACGTAAAAACAAGTCGTGAACTAGCCTGACATACATTCAATGCATAAAAGTGAAACTTGTGGTTAATAACCAACAGTTAGACCACTTAAACAGTAAATATTTACTGCAGCATGTACTGTAATTACTAATAAAGGCTTAAAGACCTTACCTGAAGGAGATACAGACTGTTAAAAATGAATTTTAAAATCGAATCAAGCAATGAAAAACACTTATCTTTCTTTTTGTGTGTAATGAAACTATTACCGTGCAACAGTAATTTGAAAGATCACAGCAAACTGGAATTCGTAAGACCCTTAGTTCTGAGCTGACTGGCCTGGGACTGCCTTATTGCAAAAAGAAGTCCTGAACTACCTCGCCATACACTCAGTATATAAGAATGAAACAAGGGTTTCATATCAACAGTCAGATCACTTAAACAGAAAAATGCGATGTACCCATGTACTGGAATTACTAATATATGCTTAAAGACCTTAACTAAATCAGATTCAGACTATTAAACTAGATTTAAAATCAGATCAAGAAATAAAAACGTCTATCTTTCTCTCTGCAGTGGAATTCTACTATTGCTATGCAATGGAATTAAGAGTTTGGTGCAAATGGTTTCTTAAGAACACTGACACACCTCCACATTGTCCAGTTAGGTGTTTAGTCTAAGGATTGGTAGGTATTAAAACCCTGCACTGCAGGGATGCTTTTACCATTTTAAAACTATATTTCTGTAACTACACATATATCTATATTTTCAATGGTTAGGATTGCCAAGTAGTGCAGCTTTTTGCTGAGGCTTTTAGAGCTGAGCTTTGCTGTATCTAGAACTGTTTGTAAGCTTCTGAGCCCCCCAAGCCTTTCTGTGTTGGCGGGTAGCCTTCTAGTTTGTTAGTGGGAGTGGTAAGCACTAGGTAGCCTGTCTACTACAAGAGGAGTGGTTTCTGGCCCAGAAATTGTAGTTTATTGTCAGTTTGGGTAGTTTATCCATCTCTTTCAACTTTCTGGTTTAAAAGCCCACTTTTGCACTTGTTTCCCACCTTTCCTGTAACTAGTCTAATCCAGATACAGATTTGCTGTATTGATGACTGTTTGTAGCTTCTGAGCAGTGCCAAAGTCTGCTCTTCAATTTTTCACTTAGACCTGCTAGTTCTCTCCTCTCCTGCACTTTTACTAGCTTATCAGTCTAGCACTTTACCAGACTTCTTGTAGCAATTATTGTAGCACACAAAAGTGCTACCAGCGCTAAACGTTCTACAAGGAAACATCTCCAGTGCTTATTATTAATACCCACCCATCCAGGCATGTCTAAAGGTCAGTTCACTGTGTTTCTCCTATTAACCTGGTGAACTTGGGCATCCTGAGGCAATGTAGCAACTGCCTCATGTACACAGACAACCCTCTCCTCTTACCTCCCAACACTCAGACTTGTGAGAGATGCACTTATATATCCAGATTGGAAGCCATGCACTCTCCAACCAAGACCGGAATAGCTGGTCAAGAGGAGAAGGTCAACACTTACACCACATGGAACACACAGCTCTCCAGAACACACACCAGCACTGCTTAATATAAAAAAACACAAAGCACACACCCACCTTTGTGGAGACTCTCAAAAATCTACCCAAACAGCAGAGACCTCCAAGGCAGAAACTCACTCGACCACCACAGCACAACACTAATCATGACACACATAACTCTCCTAAACAGTGTGTCACTCAACCAAAGCCCTTAGACACAACAGCATACCCAACACTCTAGTCATAGGTGACTCGATAGTGAGGCACACTGATGTCCCACTCACTAGGCTGAATAAGGAGAAAGTAACAGTCAGCTGCCTGTCAGGTGCCAGGATCCGCCACATACCGCACGCACTCAGGTCCCTCAACAAACAAGTACAAATATGACTCTGTCATTATACATGTGGGTGTGAATGACTTGAGACGTACCTCCCTGGACTACATGAAGAGAGACATGGAGGACCTCTCGGATTATGTAGCCTAGGCGGGTATGACCCTAGCCTTGAGTAGCATCTTACCATCGCCCAGAAAATGATCGATTTCAACAATTGGGAAAGTTTCTGGTGTCATTCTAAGGGGATCCAGTATTTGTCTGCCTGGGATGACGTGATTAACAGACCTCGATGCTTTGCCAGAGATGGCCTGCATCTCGTCACCCCTGGGCTTCCGGATACTGGCCAAGGCTCTTGCCACCCCTATGGTGCCTTTTTTAGGTGGTGTTCCAAAGGCCAAATTACCACTGTAACAGCTACAAACAAATGCAATCTGAGGGTCATGCTGCTCAACGCTAGAAGTCTAAATCTGAAAATACACTCGCTCGAAGCACTCCTTAAAATGGAGAACATCAACATTTGTGCTGTTAGAGATCTGGTTTAAGGCAGCAGAAAGCACCCCTGCACTACCAGGCTGTAACTCATTCCACACCTTTCGGCCCCAGAACCTGAACCGAAGCTCCAAAGGTGGTGGTGTTTCCATATTCATAAAGAATGTGCATACCTCTAGACTGGTAGCCCAACATAATTCATCAGAGATATTTCAGGTACAGCTAAAATTGGGTAAGACAGCGATTCAGGTTGTAGCCTGCTATAGGTCCCCAACAGTGTCCCAAGACTCACACTCCACATTCCTAAGCATATTGGAGAATATTGGGGTCTAACCTAACACTCTCATACTGGGCAACTTCAACTACCCCTCCATTAACTGGGAAAACTACACATGTACCAATACACTTGTCCAACATTTCCTGGAATTCATTAATTCCAATGCTCTGGACCAGCTCGTTCTTACCCCCACTAGAGGTACCAACATCCTTGACATGGTCATTACTAACCTGGGCAACCATTGCTCTACACCAATAGTTAACTCCTCCCTTGTTAGATTCGACCACAAACAAATCACCCTGGAAATCCACCCCCCCCCCAAAGGTAACCACCATGAAAAACTTCTCCAAAGCTAACTTTGGGCTCCTAAAAACAGAAGTGGCTAACTTCATGGCACCCATGCAAATGGAGAATAGTTGCATGACCGCCGAATCATACACCAATGCGCACTGTACAAACACATACACAAATGCATGGATCTCGCCATACCCAACAGAACCAGGACGCTCTCCTCCAAAAAAGGAAGCCAATCTGGTGGTCCCCTGCCATAAACAAACTCTACAACAGAAGGAGGAAACTAATGCAGAATAAGGTGAAGTCCCAAGACTGGAAAAACACCCTTATCAGCCTCAACAAAAAGTTGAGATCCCTCATCAAATCCTCTAAAGCTAGCTATGAAAACAGAATTGCAGCAGATAGGAAAGACAACCACAAGGCCTTCTATAGTTATGTAAAGAATCTCCATGGCAGTCCCCAGATTTGCTCTGAGCTACTGCACAATGGTACCTCCTATACTGAGCCAACAGATATTGCCAATATACTGGCTGACAGATTCAGTGCCAACTTTACCCCCCCCCTCCAAAGGACAAATCACAATACCAGTAGATTGCCAGGCACCCAGTATTACTGCTGCACAGGTTAAAACAGCACTGTCCAAGGCCAAGAATACAGCTTCCATGGGACCTGACAATATCCCTGGCTGTGTTCTTCGTGAACTACAGAGTGAACTGGCACCTCACCTATGTGCCTTGTTCAATCACAGCCTCACCTCAGGCTTTGTCCCTACCGAATGGCGCACTGCTACAGTCATCCCTCTCCACAAAGAAGGAGTGACTACAGACCCTGGGAACTGTTGCCCCATTAGTCTGACGAGTCTGATATGCAAAGCTATGAATGCATCATCATGGACCTATTAAACAAGGGTATAGGGAATCTCCAAACTCTGGATCCCACACAGTTTGGTTTTGTGAGGGGTAGGTCATGCCTGCTCAACTTGGTCAATGACTTTGAGTCAGTTACAAGAGTTGTGGATGAAGGCATGGTGGTTCATACAGCCTACCTTGATCTGGCCAAGGTGTTTGATACCATTCCCCATTCAGGAATCATAGAAAAACTCACTAAGCTAGTCATCAACCTCTATATCACTAGGTGGATTGCAAACTAGTTCACAGATAGAACCCACAGTGTGAAAATAGAAGACTCAAGTCAGACTGCCGACCAGTCATGAGTGGAGGCCCACAGGGTTCAGTCCTGGGTCCTCTCCTGTTTGGTATGTACTTCTCTGAAGTCCAGGCAAACACAAAGGGTCACTGGCTGACAAAGTTCTCAGACAATTGCAAGTTAGGAGCTGCTATTAACTCACCAAGCGATGTTGACATCCCACAGAAAGGCCTCACTGAGACCAACGACTGGTGTCAGAACCATGGCCTTAAGCTCAATGCCAAAAAATGTGTCGCCATCCCCTTTGGAAACAACCCGGTTCCCATGAATTATCACATCGATGGTAGTACACTGAACACAGAAGGTGTTATAAGAGATCTGGGAACACAGGTTGACAGCTGCCTCTCTTTTGACCACCAAATTGCCACTGTGGTCAGAAAGTCCTTCTGTGTGGCACATCTCATTACTAAGAGTTTTGCATCCAGGAAGAAAGAGGCCATTGTCTCCCTCTACTCTTCCCTCATTAGGCCAATCATCGAGTGCAATGCCCAATTTGGCATGTACCTCACTAGACACCTGCAACAACTAGAGATGCCGCAAGTACCTCACAAAGAAGATCCTAGGCCTTAAACACTTGCCGTATATGGACAGACTCCAAAAACTCCCAGCTATTCTCGGTCTTATATAGCCTACCTAGAGGTGATCTCTGCTTGAGGTACAAAGCCATGTCTGATCCAACTCTGTTAGAAATGCTGCAGCTAAAGAAATCCCAATCTCTCTGCATCACACGCTCCAGTAACCTCAACCTCATTACCACAGTCAAAAGAATGTGCTGGAGGGACAGGTTCATAACCCAGAGACTGCCTTTGCTATGGAATAGACTTCAATACATGTCAAACAGAGCACCTCACTGGCCCTCTTCAAGAGAAACCTTGATGAGTGGATGGGAAATAGAAAATTCACCCTGGGGATCACTCCAGTGGCTCTACTCAACAGAGGCACTGGGAACTAAGGTTGGGTGGCACGATGTCAGGGTAATCCTGTGGGCTAGGTTTGTAAAAGCTCCAGGGCCATTAGCCTAGTACACACCTATGAACCTGTGAGCAGTTCTACCTTGGCCATGCAACAAAAAGATGTCATCTTTCAGTTTTAGTGCAACAGGAGACCTAATGTCTGTACCAGAGAAGTTTCCTGTATTGTCTTGGAAGTGTTTTATTGTTTTATGACTTCCAGGTCTGCAAAGATATGAGGAAAAGCCCTTGTGTATGTATTCTCAAAGGTAGATGCTAATAACTGCTAGTTTTCATCAGTGGGGATTTTACCTGTGATAGGGTCAGATGACAATAAGTGATGTCATTCTGTAAGCTATCCCAGCAGTAATATTTTAGATATTAATTTAAGAACTTTCTGAGGGAGAGAGAACATTCTGTATTCTGTCTTTGACCTGACAACAACTAGAAAAGATCCATTCACCACATCTGCCTTGCTGCTCTAATTAAGTAAGTGGTCGAGTGGCCTCCGAAAGACATGTGTGAATGGGCGTGCCTTTGCTGAAGGTTGGGCGTTGGGCTGGCAACTCTGCACCATAAAAAAAATCTGCTGCCAATCATTAGCAGACCGGAGTTCCGCTGTGATGACCCCTAACCTGGAAAAGCCGAAAAGACAAAACAAACAAACTACGGTATAGTAATTCTCTTAGATATAGTCAGGAATATAGCAAAGCTTAACTTAGATATCTGTTTTATTATTTATTTGAGACTGTCCTGCAATGTTGTTTTAAATATTTCCTGTGATTTTGAACTCTGCTCTCACCAGTTTTATGTACTGAGTATTTTCTTGTTACTTTATTATTTATTATTAAATGTATGTAAACCTTTCATTATGGCTCATCTGTCTAGAGATATTTAAGTTTTGAAAGTACTTGCATATTTATTTGGTGACACAGTGTAGGCCACTCCTAATAGCCTTGCTCTTGGTCAAACTACCATTTGTATTGATAGTAACAGTAAAATTGGACACCCTTTGTTAAGGGCCTTAAAGTAGCTAATAAGGAGCTGGTTGGTGGCAGTAATGACTACATTATAGTCTGAGCAGAAGGTGGCATAGCTAGTAAACCTGTGCCAGCTTTCCCAGGTGTCTGTGGTGTGAGAACTACTTGGGCAGGTACACGAAGTACTGGTTGGACAGAAAGAGCGCTGGCAGTCTTGGCTTCGTCACTCAGCTGAGATCTCATCTCTATAGCTGTGCCACTGGGGAGTCTTATTGTAGATCTGGAGAAAGAAGGAGAAACCAGCCCCAGACTGACTGTGGTCTCTGTGTACTCTTAACTGAAACTACACCTGATCCAGAGAGCTGCATCTGGAAATACTGTGTTGTGTACCTGTCATCCTTCCAGTGTATGTCCCCCCACTGGTGCTAGTAGTGAGGATTGAGGCTCCTTGATTACTGGCCCAGTGGTGGGGTGTCACATTTATTGGCTGGCAGTGGTTGGATCACCATATCACATATTGGGATTCAGTGGTTTGGATGTTGAACTCCTGTAGCCTGTAAACATTGGTTACTGAAGAAGGTGCTTGTACTCCCAGTCAGCCACACAGTGAATATTGAGTTTCACATCACAATAATTTAATTTATTTTTTGTTAGCTTAATTAGTCAAGAAGAGCAGGCAAGGATGTCAGCAGAGGAGTATGGCAGGCTAACAAGGAGCCAGTTTGTTGAGATATGCCAGGCCAAAGGACTGGTGCATGCTAACCTGACTAAAGCAGAAATTATTGCAGCCTTAGTCACAGCTGCATCACAAACCAGCAGCCAGGAGGACAGCCAGACTGGCCTTAGGGATGTACAGTTCCCAGAAGATGAACAGTTTAACCTTTCCACAGAGGACTTAAAATCTGTCTGGAGTTGAGACTTGAACTGGAGGACAAACTTTTGGAAATAGAATCAGCAGAGATAATGCGGCATTTGTAGGTTGAAGAAAAGGAGAGACTGCATCAGGAGAAACAAATGGAATTAGAAGCAGCAGAGAGACTGAGACATCTGGAAGCTGAGGAAAATGAGAGGCAGAGGCAACATGAAAAGCAGATGCTGACTTATCGCCAGGGTCCTGGAGGTAATAGGGAAGGGAATAACCGAAGCCCAGAAGCAACAAAGGTCAATAAATTTCTTCCACAATATAGAGAGGGTGATAATTTTGATCGTTTTATTCATATGTTTGAAAGGGTATGTAAACAGTATAATGCTGACCAAGGGCTCTGGGCACGGTTCGTGACCTCCTAATTCCATGGTAAAGCTGTAACTGCTATTTCTAAATTGTGTGATACTGATTGCTTAAATTACAGTACTGTAAAAATTGTTTTTTTTAGTGTGTTTTAAGTTAACACCTGAAGCCTATCGAAAAATAATTTGTGAGCATAAATGCAAGGCAGATGAGTGTGTGTGAATATATTGCTGAGTTAAGCACTTATTTTCATTAATGAGTGAGTGGGCATTAGGTCATCACTTTTGAAGGGCTGGCAAACCTTTTTGTGAGGGAGTAAGCCCTTAGCACTTTGCCTGAGGACATGCGAATCTGGTTAGTGGATGGAGAATGTAACACAGCAGATGAGTTGGGGAAAAAAGGGAGACCTGTACCTAGCAAGCAGGGCATCACTGCACAGGAAGGGGATACCAAGGGCTGCTCATGGGTCTAAGGGAACCCATAGTGGCAATCTGAACCACACCAACAGAGTCTGCCAGTAGCAAGGGAAGCCACTAGTTCAGGTATACGACCAGAATCCACAGCTAAATATTGCAAGTATAACCAATGGGGGCCATATAGCATATGTTCATCGTGTTTCACTGTTGCAGTCCTAACCAATGGGTTATCTGGCTCCCGGTAGCCCTCGATCAGCCAGAATACCAAAGGTAATTAAAAATTACATCAGCTGTCGGTTGTAAAGGACGTCAGGGCGTCCGATACAAAAGGAGGCAGCCAACGTCACTTCCTCACTTCCTCAGTCTTCCTTGCCGCGGAGCACGAAGCAGAAGCATTTCTTGCATGAGTGCCGGTTGGCAGTTGTTTCCGACTACAAAGTTGAAGTCAACTACAGCTAACTACCCCGTTGGGGATCCTCTTTTCTTGCCTTAACGAATGTCAGAAAAGGTTGTCTTACCTGTGGAAAACAGATTCCCCATAGAGATTTTCATTCCCATTGTATTATTTGTTTAGGCCTTGACCACGACATTCCTAATTGTGATCTCTCTGCTTCCTTTAATCCGCATACTATTCGTTGTCAGGCTAAGCTTTTAGCGAAACATTTTGGAGTTTGGCCTAAGTTTGTCAGTATGGCATCCGCTGGTCTTCAGGCTTCAGATATCCACAAGAAATGTAAGGATAAGGACCACGACAGGCTTCAGACGGTCAAGTCCTCAGATGATGTTAAGTTGGTCTTCAGTCATGTGGTAGCCAGTGAGGCGCCTTTGCAGCCCCTGCAGCCTGCAGATTTTCAACCGCAGGCCTCAGTGGAGACCATTTCAGAGGCCCCCAGGCCTCCAGCTTCCATTTTGCCTTCTGACCTTCTGCCTGTTGCCTCTTGAGCTGGATCTGGAGCCGCTAAGCTGACTCCAGTGTCAGAGGCCTCCGTTCTTCGTTCAGACAGCAAGCTCATACCGACAACTGTGGCTGCAACTTCGGCAGTTGCCAGGCCTCCCGAGTCCTTTAGACTTGCAGTTAAATCTTCCAGTCATAAGCCTGTGAAGAAACAGGCCCCAGTTTCCTCTTGTTCCCCTCATTCTCAAATGGTTAAAATGGCTGATGACCTCTTGACTCTTATTAGGGGTTCACAGCCTCCTCCTTCAAAAAGAGGTAGGGATGTCTCTCCTGAGGCTTTGTCTTATTCAGGTTCTGATACTTCTAGCATTTCTGTTGATGAAGAGGAAGTTTCTCAAGCCTTCTCTCCTTTTGAGGATTCAGACGCAGAGAAGTCCATCCCTTCTGCTACTTCTCCAGAAGGTTTCTCTTTTGGTGATACTTTAAATACTCTCAGGGAGCATTTTAAATGGGAAAGTCAGGATTTTCCCCTTTCTAAGAAAAGGATTAGGGAGTTTTTGGATTTGCCTCAGCATAAGCCTTTGGCTATTCCACCTGTGTTGGAAGTGGTGGATGATGTTTTTATGGAAAATTCCTTGACTCCAAATTCAATTCCTCCTGCTCCCAGGAAACCTGACAGGTACTATAGAGTCCCTGATTCTCATTTGTTTATTTTCAGGAATCTGTTGGCTGATCCAGAGATTATTTCTCAAGGCCCTAAAGGAGTTAAGGCCACTGTTACTAAAAATCCTGTTCCTTCTGACAGGGAATCTAGGAACCTAGATAGGTGGGGTAAAAAGGTATATACCTCTGCCACTCTTGCTGTTAGGTCTACTAACTGTCTTTTCCATATGCTGAAGTACCAGCAGCACACCTTGGAAGTTATTAAGTCTAGGATAGCAAGTGTGCCTCTGTTGGCGGAGGGTAAGGATGTGCTGAATTCTGCTAGTCTTGTCAATAAACATTCATTACATTGTGGTTTTGACATTCTAGAAGCCTCCTGTATGGCTACAGCTACTGGCTCCGTTATTAGAAGGCACGGTTGGCTCAGGGAGCAGCCGCGACCAGAGCCTGTCAAGGCTAAGCTTTTAGATGTAACTTTGCATAAGGACAGTCTTTTTGGCAGCAAAGCAGAGGCAGTGCTCAAGAAGATGGAAGACAAGGCCAAGTCTATGCAGACATTTAACGACTTTATGCAAGCTCAGCCTCCTCGCTTTAGCAGGAATTACCCTTCTAAGAGTTGGACATTCCCTGATATCAGCAGACAGAACCGTTCTAGGACTAAAGGTTACAAATCTTCTAGGGGACAGGTGGCTAACCCTCAAAGGTCTAAGCATCGGCAGGCTTCCTCTTCCAAGGCAGAAGTTCTAAGCCTGCATCTCAATCTAAACATTTTCAAAGACTGTCCAACTTCTGCCTGTTCTTGCCTGCTTGGAGAGTCCTTTAGGGGGAAGGTTGGCCCTTTTTCCGAATGTCTGGGCCACCATCACCGACGACAAATGGGTACTCAGAACTGTATCCCTAGGACACAAGTTTTCTTTCCAGTACCCAAAGGATTCCCGGACACTCCTCCAAACCAAAGGGCAGAAGTAGAAAATAAAATTTTATCCCTGTTACATCTGGGAGCAATAGAGTCAGTTCCTGCTCAGCAGGTAGGCCAGGGTTTCTATTACAGAC
The DNA here is from genome assembly GCF_019279795.1 of Protopterus annectens. Lineage (NCBI taxonomy): Eukaryota > Metazoa > Chordata > Ceratodontiformes > Protopteridae > Protopterus > Protopterus annectens. Next base: position 656,104,728 of record NC_056725.1, read on the forward strand.
TTTTCCTAGTTCCAAAAAAAGAAGGCACCTGGCATCCTATCCTAGATCAATCCATCCTGAATTCTTTCTTGATAATTCCAAAGTTCAAAATGCTCACTCTGCATCGGTTGCTGCCAATGTTAGAAAAGGATTCCTGTCTGGTAACGTTGGATCTCAAAGAATCTTATCTGCACATCACCATCAGGGAAAGTTGCAGGCAATACCTTCGTTTCAGGGTGGACAAGCAACATTATCAATTCTCTGCACTGCCCTTTAGCTTATCTACTACTCCCAGAGTTTTCACAAAGTGCCTGGCTCCAGTCATTGAATTTTTTTCTGCCTGAAAAAAGCATATTTACTCATACTTGGATGACTGTCTAATTCGAGCAAATCCTCAGGAACAGCAGTTAAAGAATATAGAATTTGTAAAGACTCTTCTCTCTTCTCTGGGTTACACTCTCAACGAGGAAAATTCAAAAATGGTGCCAACATTCCTGGGAGCGAGTCTGAACACAGCCGCCCAGATGATGCATCTCACCCAGGAGAAGCAGACAACTCTTTCCGTTTACTTCAAGGACTTGGCAAGGCTGTCCCAGCTCCCTGCAAGGAAATACCTGCAAGCTGTGGGATTCATGGCCTCTTGCATTCTCATGATTCCATATGTAAGACTGCAAATGAGGAAATTGCAGTGGTACCTCAGGAACATTTGGTGTCAACACACACAGGACCTGTATGTGATAATGCCTCTGCTTCCATGTCTGCAGACAGAGTTTCTATGGTGGGCAACAGCCTGTCTACAGAACAAAGGCATGCCTTTTCGCCCACCCTTTGCCACTCAAGTTCTTACCACAGACGCATTGGACTACGCCTGGGGAGCTCAACTGCATGGCAGATGCATACAGGGAAGTTGGAATGCCCAGCAGGTGCACCTGCACATAAATTTAAATGAGTTGATGGCAGTCCAAGCAGGCCTTACTAGCTTTCAAACATCTTCTTTCTCCAGGAACCCTGCTTGTCAGGACAGACACCACAGTCATGTGGTACATCAACAAGCAGGGAAGGACTCATTCTTACCTCCTGTGTAGACAGATCTTGAGTCTTTGGTCCTTAGCAGCATCCCTGGGCCTGCATCTCCTAGCTCAGCTTCTTCCAGGAAGGCTCAATGTTTTGGCAGACCAGTTGAGCAGACAGACCCTGGATCCTCACGAGTGGCAGATGAACAGAGCAGGTTTTACAACATCATTCAACGTTGGGGCACTCCTCAAGTGGATCTTTTCTTCTCTCCAGGCAACCATCTTCTACCTCTCTTTTGCACCAGACAGCATCACAGCAGAGCCTGGGAAGTGGATGCTCTGTCCTTCCCTTGGATGCTGCTGTCAGTTTATACCTTCCCTCCTCTTTCTCTTCTTCCCAGAGTATTATTGAAGATCAGGGACGAACGACCAAGGACTATTCTCATAGCTCCAGACTGGCCCAGACAGCATTGGTATCCACAGCTTTGCAGTCTCTTCCAATTTCCTCCTTGGCATCTTTCTCTGAAGCCAGATCTTTTGGTTCACGATGGGGGAAACAGTCCACATCCTCATCTTCAGTCTCTCCATTTGACAGCATGGCTCATTGTATGACTCCATCCTTTTCTTCCCTTTCCCAGCTGGTGGTTGTCATGCTGAGGGAGGCCAGGAGGCCTAGTACTAGGAAGTCTTATGCTGGCATATTGGAAAGATTCTCTCATTGGATGCAGGCTAGAGGAGAATCTTCTTCTCAGCCTACACTTCCTCTGATCCTGGAATACCTGGCTGATTTGCTTCAAGGTGGTCTTTCTTTTTCCTCTATCAAGATCCATGCTTCAGCCATTTCTGCTCATTGTTCTTTTGAATAACACATTTTCTCTTATTCCCAGTTGAAAATGTTTCTCAGAGGTGCTTCCAACTTAAAACCTCCCAGAAGGGCGCCTACTCCAGCCTGGGATCTTAATTTTGTTCTAGAGAAACTCAATCTTTCTCATTTTGAGCCAGCTGCCACTGCAGATTTAAAGTTTCTCTCGTGGAAGACTGCCTTCCTCTTGGCTATAACTTCAGCATGGAGGGTTTCGGAGCTGCATGCTTTGATGGCTGTGGAGCCTTTTCTTATTTTCCATGCAGATAGAGTCTCTCTGAGAACCAACCCCTCCTTTATGCCTAAGCTGATGTCCTTCAAGGATGCATCTGCAGTCATAACAAATGGATTGTCCTGTCGTCAGGCAGCCCTTCGGTCGGCCGGATTCCAAAGTCTGGGTCCGGCTTCGGCTGATGTCGCACTTCACCCGACGTCATCTCTGCTGGTCTTCGGGTATAAAGGCATCAGCCGACGCCATTTTCCCCAGTCTTTCTTGCCGCGTGGCGCCCGAAGCAGAAGCTGTTCGCAAGTGCCGGTCGGTCAGATCCAGAGATTACTACTACCGAATACTACTTCGAAGACTTCTAAAAGCTAAGTACCCCGTTGGGGACCCTTTCTTGCCTCAGCCGATGTCAGAAAAAGTAAATAACTGTTTAACTTGTGGGAAACAAATACCTCATAAAGATTTCCACTCTTACTGCCTACCTTGCTTAGGCCCAGACCACGACGTAGCAGCCTGTTTAGCCTGTGCTTCCTTCAACCGACGAACGCTTAGGCGTCGGTCGGAGTTTGCTGAACAGTTTTTTGGCTCAGATTTTGCATACATTATGCCATCGGATCCTCCGACTACCCAAATTGTTAAAAAACGCAAAGAAAAAGACCGACACTCGCAGTCCGCGGTTTCGGCCGAAACCACGGTTAAGCAAGCCAAGAGTGTCTCGGTTTCGTCCGAAACCGAGAAAACGGGTCAATCTTCAGCCGAATCCATGACTACTTCTGAGGCTCCTGCTACCTTAGTTGAATCGGCCTCTGAAGTTTTGCCTACTACTGTGGTTCCTAGTGAATTATCAGACACCATCCCTTTGGATGTCTCTACCCCAGCACGTGGTGCTGCTAGGCCTCCTGCAGCCATGTCTATTAAGGCCTTTGCCAGGGCTAAAGCAGCCAAAACTGTTAAATCAGTGCCTGCTAAGCCCCCCTCACACAGGCCCACTTCTAGTTCACAAATGCTTACTCTGGCAGAGGATTTAATGTCCTTAATTAGGGGATCCCAATCTCTCCCAGACAGGGCCTCTCAGCCTCCAGAAAAGAGACCTAGAGCAGAGCCCCCCGAGCCAGTGTCCTCTGATGATTCTTCGGATGACTCAGACATTACAGATCAGCCAGAGGCTCCTTTTTCTACTTATGAAGATTCCGATGCTGAAGAATCCATTCCATCTGCCTCTCCACCAGAGGAATTTTCCTTTGGGGAAACCTTACATGCCATGAGAGAACAATTCCAATGGCAGGGACAAGATTACTCAGATTCAAGAAAAAGGCTTAGGACCTTTCTGCACTTACCACAACATAGGCCCTTAGCTATACCTTCAGTTCTGCCTGTTGTGGATGATGCATTTAATGATGTTTGCACTGCTCCTGATACTTTACCTCCAGCCCCTGCCAAACCAGATAGATTTTACAGGGTGCCAGACACTCATCACCACCTATACAAGGCCCCACTTGCAGATCCTGAGACTATATCCCAGGGGCCTAAGGCAGTAGCCTCGACTTCAGCAAAAAAAACTCTCCCTTCTGAAAGGGAATCCAGGTCCTTAGAGAGATGGGGGAAAAAGTTTACACCTCTGCTACTCTCTCAGCTAGAGCTTTAAACTGTCAGTTTCATATGATCCAATACCAAGAGTTTATGCTTGATCAGTTAACTAAGAAGCTGTCCTCTGATGACTCCTTAGATAAGAAATATGTTTTAGAAATGGTGAATAACATTCAGCAGGTTAGTAACCATTCCTTAAAATGTGGCTATGATGCACTGGAGGCTTCATTTAGATCAGCCATGACTGGCACAGTGATAAGAAGGCATGCATGGTTGAAAGAACAGGTCTTGCGGATCATGTTAAAGCAAAGCTGTTAGATGCTCCTATGGATAAGGCCAGTCTATTTGGTACCCCTGCTCAGCAAGTAATGAAGAAAATGGAAGAGAAGGCAAAATCTGTACAAACAGTTAAGGATTTCTTACAGGTTCAGCCCCAAGGTTTAGCAGGAACTGGCCTGCCAAAATTGGTCCTTTCCAGACTCCTCAAAATCTCAAAGAGGCAGGAATAGACGCTCTAGAGGCAGAAATCAATCCAGAGGAGGTGCCTACAGAGGACGCCAGTGGCAAGGCAATAACCAGCGAGGCACAGACACAACCACTGCCACTGCAACAGGACAATCACAGTGACTTGGCTCTGACACCGCCTACCAGGGAGCAAATAGCAGCACCTTTAGGTGGAAAGTTAGCCTTATTTTCGAAAAATTGGCACTATATCACAAAAGACAAGTGGATTTTACAAACCATAGACCAAGGCTACAGGTTCCACTTCCACACCTTACCAGTAAAAAGAGGAATGCCAAACCTACCTCCAAATCAAGAAACAGAAGCTCTAAAGCAGCTAGCTCAATTAACAAAGATGAGAGCTGTGGAAAGAGTACCAATAACAGAACAGGGCAAAGGATTCTACTCCAGACTCTTCCTAGTACCAAGAAAAGAAAAGTTGGAGACCTATTCTCGACCTGTCCGTCTTAAACACATTCATCATTGTCCCAAAATTCAAAATGCTGACCCTACAGCAACTTCTTCCCATGCTGGGCAAGGAGTGTTGGCTGGTAACTCTAGATCTCAAGGAGGCATACCTGCACGTCCCCATACGACCAAATTGCAGAATATACCTCAGATTTCTTGCAGGATCAGAGCATTATCAATTCTCAGCATTGCCCTTTGGCTTATCTACTGCCCAGAGTATTCGCAAAATGCCTGGCATCAGTAATCGCTCATTGCAGGCTACAGGGAATCCAAATTTATCCATACCTGGACGACTGCCTGTTACAAGCGGACAACAAAAGCAAGCTGACAACAGATTTACAAAGAGTCATTTGCTTACTACAAGCCCTGGGATACACAGTCATTTTAAAAAAAGTCAAGACTGATACCATCCCGCACAAGAACATTCTTGTGTGCCGAATTGGACACAGTAAAACAAATGGCATTCCTAACTCCAGAAAAACAAGAACAACACTCTCTTTACTTCTTGGCATTAACAAAGCAGAACAAACTAACAGCAAGAAAAGTACTGCAGGCCTTGGGCTTTATGGCATCATGCATAATCCTGGTACCCCATGCCAGACTGCATATGAGAAAGCTACAGTGGTACCTAAAGAATTTATGGTCTCAACACAGGCACAGCTTAGAAACCGAAATTCCAATAATCCCATGCCTGAAACAAGAGTTCCTATGGTGGGCTCAAGCATGCCAGTCAAACCCAGGCTTGCCATTCCACAACTTTCAAGCAAGCCAAACCATCACAACGGACGCCTCAGACCTAGGCTGGGCGCACATGTTGGACAAATGCATACAAGGATTGTGGACTCCAGACCAGCTGCACCTGCACATAAACCAAAAAGAAATGCTGGCAGTAAAACTAGCAATCCAGAAATTCAGACCATTCCTCAAAGAAGGCCATTTAATGATAAGGACAGACAGCACCACAGTCATGTGGTACATCAACAAACAGGGAGGCACTCATTCATACCCCCTATGCAGGATGACTCTGGACCTTTGGAATATGGCTCTGAGCTACAACATCCAGTTACAGGCAATATTTGTGCCGGGAAAAGAAAACACCCTAGCAGACATGTTAAGCAGAACCACCTCGGATGCTCACGAATGGATGCTACACCCGGACATCTTCAAGGCCATCACAAAGAAATGGCGAATGCCACAAATAGACCTATTCGCATCCCCACTCAATCACCAGCTCAAAAAATTCTGCACAAGGACATACCACCCACTTGCATGGAAGGTGGACTCTCTATCTTTCAGTTGGAAAGGCCTGACAGCATATGCATTTCCACCTCTTCCTTTGATGCACAAGGTACTACTGAAAATCAAAGAGGAACGTCCAAGGATAATTCTGATAGCTCCGAATTGGCCAAGACAACACTGGTATCCATTGCTGAGGAGCATGTCTCAGGGGAGAATGTGGTCAATACCCCTGATGTCTTTGATGTTAACTCAGAACAACTACAACATCATGCACCCAAACCTAAAAACCTTGCAACTAACTGCCTGGAACATCACATAACAGCACCTAACCCAGACTTATCCCAAAGGGTTAAAGACATTATCCTTGAAGCCCGCAGACCTTCAACAAGAAGGAACTATGCAGGAAAATGGAAAAGGTTTGTCATTTGGAGTACTGAAAGAGGAAAAGATGTGTCGAACATAGATATTGCTAACATCCTGGAGTACTTGGCAGAGCTTCTACATACAGGCCTGTCCTATTCCTCCATCAAGATACATGCATCAGCTATTTCAGCAGAATACAGCTTGATCCACCTGTCTTTTCATCCTCTTCTCAGGCAGTTCCTCAGAGGGATCAAGAATGTAAAACCTCCTAGGAAACCACCATTACCAGCATGGGACTTGAACTTTGTGCTAGAAAAATTGACACTCCCTCCATTTGAACCAGCAGCAACAGCAGATCTTCAACACCTATCATGGAAAACTGCTTTCCTACTGGCAATTACTTCAGCAAGGAGGGTTTCGGAACTACAGGCCTTAATGGCAGTACAACCCTTCCTAATCTTCCATCAAGATAGAGTGTCCATGAGAACTAATCCTACATTTATGCCTAAGGTGGTATCCAGAGTGTCTTTAAACCAGGCAATCCACCTACCTACCTTCTTCCCCAATCCACAGAACAGGGGGGAAAGACTGCTGCATACCTTGGATGTACATAGACAGTTACGCTACTACCTGGACAGAACCAAAGGTAACAGAAAAACTGACCAGCTTTTAGTAGCCTATGCAACAGGAAGGGAAGGAAAAGCAATTTCCAAACAGACAATCTCCAAATGGATAGGAAATTGCATAAGATTCTGTTACTCCTACCATGGAAAACCAATTCCACAGAACATAAGACCTCATTCTACAAGGGCTACAGCCACTACCACAGCTTTCTTACGAGGAGTGGCAACCAAGGACATTATTGAGGCTACTTGGACCTCCGTGCATACATTTGCCAAGCATTATAATTTACCTGTATACTCTAGATCCCGAGCAGGGTTTGCCACTGCTGTATTGCAAGGGATCCTAACTACACCATAATTCTTTTTCCTCCTCCCCTAGTTTGGCTATGGTATTCTACCCATTTGTTATGGCTGCAGATGCATCCTTGAAGGACATAGTACAGTTTTGTACCTACCATAAATGTAGATGTCCGAACAGGATAGCATCTGCAGTCAGGATTACCCACCCTCCTTCCCCTCTGTGGTACTCCTAGGGTATTTACCCTCCTAATAGCTAGCTGGGGGGGAGTCTCTTATGGTGTATTTGTTTGTATATATGTACATACATGCTTATTTTTTGTGTTTGCCTTCTACTATTTTGGAAACATTGGCATTTATCCAAAATTTAGCTTTCCAAGTGGGCAACTGGCATCTGGGGCAAGAAACACTGAGGAAAATGGCGTCGGCTGATGCCTTTATACCCGAAGACCAGCAGAGATGACATCGGGTGAAGTGCGACATCAGCCGAAGCCGGACCCAGACTTTGGAATCCGGCCGACCGAAGGGCTGCCTGACGACAGGACAACCCATTTGTTATGACTGCAAATGCTATCCTGTTCAGACATCTACATTTATGGTAGGTACAAAACTGTACTTTTTCTAGCCTGACTCTTAATCAGTCCATACACCTTCCTACCTTCTTTCCTAATCCTCTAAATGGAAGTGAAAGAATCTTACATTCTCTTGATGTGCACATACAGCTCAGGTTTTACCTGGACAGGACTAAAGACCTTCAGAAATCTCACAGTTATTGGTCATTTTTGCCCCTGGAGCCCAGAGCAAGGCTATTTCTAAGCAAAACATTTCTAACTGGATTGTACATTGTATTACTTTTTGTTATTCCTTTCATGGCAAGGTTCCTCCTCAAGGGGTTAGGACCCATTCAACTAGAGCAACTTCCACTTCTGCAGCCTTTTTAAGGGGTGTCCCTACTAAAGACATTTTGGAGGCTGCCACATGGTCTTCTGTTCACACTTTCACAAAGCATTATAATTTGTCTTTGTTTTCAAGAGCCAGGGCAGGGTTTGCCACTGCTGTTCTGCAGGACATTATCTCCAGTCCTTGATTCTGTTAGTTCCTCCTCCCTTGTGTCTGGGTTTACCAAAACCCATTGGTTAGGACTGCAAAAGTGAAACAAGATGATCATAGTACAGTTGTGTACACTTACCATAAATGTAGATGTTCGAGTGTATTCACTGTTGCAGTCCTGGTTTCCCTCCCTCCTTCCCCCTTTTCTCTTTTCTTAAGGTGCAGGCTAAATTTGGTATTATTTGCCAAAATGGCTTTTGGTTTAAGCCTTGTTTTCTGGGGGCTTCTGACTGTTATGGCAAGAAAGACTGAGGAAGTGACATCGGCTGCCTGTTATGGCAAGAAAGACTGAGGAAGTGACATCGGCTGCCTCCTTTTGTATCAGACGCCCTGACGTCCTTTACAACCAACGACTGCCGATGTAATTTTTACTTACTTTTGGTATTCTGACTGATCGAGGCCTACCGGGAGCCGGATAACCATTGGTTAGGACTGCAACAGTGAATACACTTGAACATCTACATTTATGGTAAGTGTGCACAACTGTACTATATATGTCCGGGGAGGCAAGGTGGGGGGAAAAAGGTGAGAGAGTCAGTAAGTGGGAATGACAGAATGTCAGCACCAAGTTGTCTGCAGATAACAAGGGTACCAAGCTACCACAAGAGGTTATTTCCTAACTTAGTAGATGGAAAACAGACCACTGCTAAGAGAGACACTGCCTCTGACCTAACTATTGTGAAGCCTGCAACCAAAACGAACACAGAAACTTCTCTTTTGGACAGCGAGATGGAAGCAACGCCAATGAGGAGATAACAGCTGTTACAGGACAAACCTTCACTGCTAGGCAAAACTGCTACAACTTGCTGGAACACCACCACAACGTACCACACTGAAAAGTCCTTTATTTACCTAGGTTTCGTTCGTTCCTACGAACTTCATCAGAATACAATCAACAATTTTTCCACCACATTTTTATACTGTTTTAAATCTTCTAAATTGGTTAATTGATATCAATTCCCTTTGTTCATTCCATTAATTATTTCATTCCTTAAAGGGATACCAAATTTAACTTATAAAATGGTGGTTTACATTAAAATCTGCTCCAAAACACCAATGAATTGTATAGCTTATTTACATTTAAAAACTTTAACATATCCTAAAACATTACAATAATATGTTGCTATACATAACCATGTATATGATATATGTGCAACATTATAAATACAATTTAAAACTTATAACTACATAAATAATACTAACCAGTCATGGTGATACTTCTGTATATATTTTAAACTAATGTGACTAAACACCAAAATTTATAACTTTTAAATTATTATATCAAATACAATCCTACATAAATATATAATAATAACAATATTATATTAATATAATATGTTATAAATATGTATATACACATATTATAATTCATATATAATACAATACATGCAATAATATGTAATTATATTACATGTACCCATATAAAACATGTTACTACCAAATATGTATGTATATATATCAATAATTGGTGACCTCAATAAACCCACATGTATATACTATGTACCATTTATTTTATTTATCCTTAATAGTGGCATAATCGTAAAATATTCATTCAACCCCGGAGGATTGTATGAATTCAACTGAAGTTGCCATCTTAACTCTTCCATATCTAAATGGTATTTGGTAATCTTCCCTTGCTGATCATATTTTATTTGACTAATAACACAAAAATTAAATTTATGATGTACATTATCAATAACATGCCTAGCTAAAGCATTTGTAGTTTTGCAATGTTGTATATCTAAAAGATGTTCTTTTATTCGTTCCCTAAAGTGCCTATTAGTTTTTCCTACATAAAAGGCTTTACACTGTTGACATAAGGCCAAATACACAACATTCAATGTATAACAATTATAATGCCCATTTACATTGATTCTGCAACCATTTACCATCATCTCCATACCTGTACATTTTATATGACTACATACAGTACATTTTCCACATTTATAATTTCCTTTGATCCTATTAATACATTTATCCATCCTTCCTTTATGTTCAAATAAATTTTTAAATGATGGACTTTTTCTATAAACAAATTTTAATGTTCCCTGAAAAAATTGTTTCCAAGTTATTTCATTTGCCAGCATATTCCAATTTTTTCTCACTATTGATTCTATGTTTTTATACAAATCATTATAAGTAGTTATATATAAAGGAACATTATTATATTTGTTTCCAGTACTGGGTGTATTTATAATTTTCATTTGATTAGAAATTCCAGATATTAATATTGACGTATATATACCATTTTTCCTTTTTTCTTTCACTTCATTATATATATTCTCACAAAACTGTTTAGGATAACCCCTGTTTGTAAAAAGTTTTATTATGTATTGTAATTCATTTAGAAAATCCTGCTCATCACTTACCATTCTGGCAGCCCTGACCATCTGCCCTTTAACAATAGCTTTTTTCTGATGGTCAGGGTGCCAGCTGTTAAAATGTAAATACGCATTTGAAAATGTGGATTTCCTGTGTATTTTCGTTTTCAAACTTTTTGTTTCTCTATTATATACAATATTCACATCTAAATAAGTAATATCATCATTACTAATCTGATAAGTGAATTTTAAAAATCTAACTGTTGTGTTGATATATTCCAAAAAAGACTCTAACGTTTTTCTATCATAATTCCAAATGATAAAAATATCATCAATATATCTGGTGTACATCCTAATATACTGATAGTATTCTGATTGAAACAAGTAATTATTTTCCCAATAACTCATGATTAAGTTAGCATACATGGGGGCACATGGTGCCCCCATTGCTATTCCACTTGTTTGCTGATAATAACACCCTTCAAAATACAGAAAATTATTATTTAGAACAATTTCCATCAGGTTGATCAATGTATTAATTTTTTCCTGTTCGTATAAATGTGTCTCAAACAATTGTTCTTCGAGCCATATTAAACCAATATCATTTGGAATACATGTAAAAAGGTTGCAGACATCAATAGTTACAAAAATATATTCACTTTCAATTTTAATTTCTTTAAGTCTACTTAAAAAATCCCATGAATCTTTAGTGATATACGTGAATCTTGTCATACTCTCCTTAAAGAAGTAGTCTAAATAATGACTTATATAACATGTTTTACTTCTTTTCCCGTCTACTATGGGTCGAAACTGAAGATTATTGAGGCCTTTGTGTATCTTTGGAATACCAAAGATACCACTTATTATTGGATATTCATTGTATAAATATTCATGTTCTTTCTCAGATATTTCACCTTGATATAACATATCATCCAATAACATATCTACTCTCTTAAAGGCTATATTAACTTGATTTTTACTCACGTCCACATAGGTATTACCCAATAACATATTAGTCATATATGTACTATAATCATTACTATCAATAATGACCATACCATTGCCTTTGTCTGGCCTCATAATCCTTATATTCATATTATTACTTATTTCTTCAAAAAGAAGTTGTTCTTCATTTGTCATATTTGAATGTAATTTATTTTTATATGTTTTATGAAACATTCTTACATCATATTCACTTATTTTTTCAAACATAGCTATATCTTCATTCATGGGCGGATTAAATAGTCTAGGTTTAGTGAACTTATTACATTGTTAATTTTGGCCTTCCATTTTGTTCTGAAAAAATACTTTTAAATTTAATTTTCGTGTAAATAATTTTAAGTCTAGTATTGATTCCACTAGACTTCCTTTTTTACAAGGGGCAAAATTAAACCCTTTTGAAAACAATTTTACATGCTTTCCACTAATAGTTAACGTAGAATAGTTAAACACTCTAAAATCTTGATTCTCATTGGTCACTATAATTGGATTACTTAAAAAATCATGTTCAGTAATATTAATAACATTGTCACCATCAGCTATAGTACTTTCCACCATGACATGTGTATTCAAATCCTTATTGAATATTGTGAAGCCTGCAATGGTTAAAGAGGAGCACTACTTACTTGGGCAGTCATCTCCAGTGAGAGATTTAGGAGGGACCGCATTCCAAATACCTTTGGCTAGGGTTCACCTTGACTGGGAGGTTGGAAAAGGAAGCAAGCAAGTAGGTGTGTTTGAGGGGAATGATTTTGATAATGCATTACCTTGTGTGCATGCAGTTGCATGCAGTCAGGCTTGGAGACAAGCATGTAGGTCTGGTAGTCTGGGGGGGTGGAGGGGGGCAGACAGACCATGGACTTGAAGCTAGGACTGGTGTGGTGGTTACTTCAGGGAGAGAGCAGTGAGACTGAAGGTGAGCCAGAATTGCTTGTGGTTCCGGATGTTCCCTTGGACAGAGTGACTGCAAGGACAGAAGTGAGTAGTAGTAGTACCCAGGCTGACACTGAGGTACCGCTGTCAGAGAATACCACACTTCCTGTGGAAGGGGAGCTGGGAGAGGTTGCAGAGAAAGAGCTGAGCAGGCTCCGCTCTTATCCCCTACATTACAAGGCCTGCGAGAGGTAACCAGTGAGGCACCTGATTGTCAGGGAAAAGGGGAAATCTGTAGAAGGTGAGAGAATACAGCAGTTGGTAGCACCCAGATCCTACTGTCTGGCGCTTCTAGGCATAGCCCATGACATTACCTTTGCAGGTCATATGGGCATAAAGTGTACAGAGAGATGTTTTATGCAGAACTTTTATTGGCTTGGGATTGGATTTCTAGAGATGTATCAGGGTACTGCAGGACCTGTGGACAGTGCCAAAATGTAGGCAAGGCAGGAGACAAGGTCAAGGCTCCTTTGATATCTTTGCCTGTGATTGAGGAGCCATTTCAGAGAGTAGCTATGGATATTGTGGGATCTCTGAGTACACCAAGTTCCACAGTGAAAATGTTATATCCTAGTGGTAGTAGATTATGCTACCACTTACCCTGAAGCGGTGGCCTATCATACATTGAGGCAGAAAATGTGTCAGATGCTTTGTTAAAGATTTTTAGAAGGGTAGGTTCCCAAAAAGAAACACTGACTGAAAAAGGTGCCAATTTCATGTTAGACCTTCTGGCTTGTCTGTGGGAGTGCTGTGGGGTGAAGCACCTAAAGACCACCCCCAGACTAGTGGTCTGGTTGAGAGGTTAAATGCCGCACTAAAGACGATGCTACGGCCATTTGCAGACCAGTTTAAGAGGAAGTGAGACAACTATTTGCCTCATCTGTTTGTTTACAGAGAGGTGCCCCAGGAATCCACAGGTTTTTCACCTTTTCAGTTGCTGTATGGGCATAGGGTGAAGGGACCCTCTAGATTTGATTTGTGATGAGTGGGAGGGTGGGTGTGAATCCCACAAGGAGTCTGTGTGGCATATGTCCTAAACCTCAGGACAAGGCTTGGGGAACTCTGAGAACTCATGGGCTTGGCCCAGGAGAACTTGGCAGAAGCCCAACAGCAGAAAAAGGTCTGGTATGATAGGAATGCTTGAGCTAGAGAGTATGCTGTAGGACAGCAGGTTATGGATGTTCTTTGCGTTTCACTGTTGCAGTCATTACATTTGGGTTATCTGCTTGCAGGTAGCCCTCAGTCGGCCTGATTAACAAAGTCTTGGGTCCTGCGTCAGTTGCTGTCCCTTCTTCCATGACGTCAGGTCATCAGGGGCATAAAACATGCAACCGACACCATTACTTCAGTCTTTCTTGCCGTGCGGTGCCCAAAGCAGTTCACAAGTACCGGTCGACCAACTCCTGAAATTTTCGTTTTCGAGTTTCAGAACCAAAGAGACCTAGGACTGAAGTTGATTATGAATCTTCTGATCAGGATTCTGTTTTTTTCTGATTCTTCTGATGATCTGGATTTGTCCTTGTCTACTTATGAAGATTCTGGTGCAGAGGACTTCATTTCATTTGCTTCCCCTCCTGAGGATTATTCTTTTGGGAAAACCTTGCATACCCTAAGGGAGCATTTCCACTGGGGAAGCTATTTTTTTCTGATTCAAAAAAGAGGCTTAGGGATTTCCTTCTCCTACCTCAGCATAGGCCTTTAGCTATTTCTCCTGTACTAGACATTGTTGATGATGCTTTTTCAGAATCTAGTTTGGCCCCTGATTTCCTGCCTCCTGCTCCCAGAAAACCTGACAGACACTACAGGGTCCCTGAGTCCCACAAGTTCCTTTTTAAAAATCCTATTGCAGATACAGAGACTATTTCACAGGGGCCCAAGGGCATTAAGGCTTCTACTGCTAAAAATCCTACCCCTTCTGATAGAGACTCCAGGGCGCTGGATAGATGGGGTAAGAAGGTTTACACTTCTGCAACCTTGGCCAATAGGGCTTTAAACTGCCAGTTTCATATGTTAAAGTATCAGCAACATGTTATTGGACTGCTTAAACAGAAAATTATGTTGATTCCTGACTGTGTGGAAAATAAAGAATTACAGGATTTTAATGCATTCTGCTGAACAAGTTGGAAAACATACTTTGCAATGTGGTTTTGATTCATTAGAAGCCTCTTGCAGGGCTGCTGTTACTGGGTTTGTGCTCAGAAGGCGTGCTTGGCTTAAGGAGCAATCTTTGCCTGATCATGTTAAAGCTAAATTGTTGGATGCTCCTTTAAATCAGGACGGCCTGTTTGGTAACAAGGCAAGATGGAAGATAAAGCTAAATCTATGCAAACTGTTAAAGATTTTTTACAAGTTCAGCCTCCTAGATTTAGTAGGCACTGGCCCTGTAAGAATTGGTCCTTTCCAGCCCCTTTCAGGTCTTCTCAAGCCAAACCCAGACACAGCAAAAACCCCAGGTTTCAGTCCCAGGGGACACAAAGAACTGAGCAGTGGGGGTGGGGGGGGGTCTCCACTTCCAAATCTGGGAATAATAAGACTTCCCCCATGGTAAACTGTCTCAGTGACATCCTTTTAAAATTTCCAAGCACTTATCAACTGACTGCCCCTTTGGGGGGAAAGATTGCTCTTCATGCAAAGAATTGGGAACTCATTACCCAGGACAAATGGGTTTTAAATATAGTGTCCCAGGGATACAGATTTCACTTCCACACATTGCCAACATCAGTGGGTGGCTGGACCTACCCCCAAATCAGTGGGCAGAGGCTCAAAAACAAGTACTTTCTCTCTTAAGCATGGGGGCTATTGAACTGGTACCAGAAGAGGAAAAAGGACAAGGTTTCTACTTGTGACTTTTCCTGGTACCCAGAAAAAACATTTCATGGCGTCCTATCATGGACCTGTCTACTCTAAACACCTTTTTGGAGATTCCAAAATTCAAGATGCTGACTCTTCACCAATTATTTCTATGCTAGGCAAAGATGCCTGGTTGCCAGTACTAGATTTAAAAGAAGCATACCTGCACATCCCAATCAGGGAATCTTGCAGAAGATATCTACGCTTCAAAGCAGGCTACACACACTACCAGTTCTCTGCACTGCCCTTTGGCTTATCTGCTGCGTCCAGGGTATTCACAAAGTGCCTAGCTCCAGTCATTGCATTTTGCAGGCAAAGAAATATTCAAATGTACCCATTCCTGGACGATTGTCTAATTCAGGCAGGAAGCCAGGACATACTTTTGAATCATCTGGCCTTTGTACAAAGGGTTCTAACTTGTCTGGGGGTACACCATAAACGAAAAGAAATCGCACCTGGTACCCTGTCAACAAATTATATTCCTGGGAGCAAGCTTGAATACAACTTCCCAGATGGCTTGCCTCACGCCAGAGAAACAAATTAATTTGACAACCTACTTCAAACAAGTGGCCACAAAAACCCTACTATCTGCAAGACAAATACTGCAAGCCTTGGGGTTCATGGCCTCCTGCATTCTTCTAATTCCGTATGCAAGACTGCATATGAGGAAACTACAGTGGTATCTAAAAAGCCTATGGTGTCAACATTCTCAAGACCTAGAAACAATGATTCCTATCATACCTTGCCTATGCCTAGAGTTCCTTTGGTGGGCAGAGGCCTGCCACCAAAACAAGGGACTACCTTTCACACCACCCCCTGCCACCCAAACCCTAACGACAGACGTATCAGACTATGCATGAGGGGCTCACCTGGCAGGGAAGTGCATTCAGGGCAAATGGAACCAAAGTCAAATGCACCTGCATATCAATCAAAAAGAAATGTTAGCTGTACAGAATGCTCTGACAGCCTTCAAGGACCACATTATTCCAGGACAACTAATGGTAAAGGTGGACAACACCACTGTTGTGTGGTACATAAACAAGCAGGGGGGTACACATTCTTACCCCCTCTGCAGACTAGCCATGGCATTGTGGAACACAGCCTTGAGCTACCAAGTGCACCTACAAGCTCAATTCCTGCCAGGAAAATTAAATACACTGGCAGATGGACCAAGCAGAAACCTCTTGGACCCACACGAGTGGAAACTGGAACCAAGGACTTTCAACATGTTGACAAGCAAATGGGGGAGCCCAGATATAGACCTGTTTGCCTCTCCCCAGAACTACCAGTTGGACAAATTTTGCACAAGGACTCAACACAAACAAGCCTGGAAAGTGGATGTTCTGTCCTTCAGCAGGAAAAAGTGTATGCCTTCTCCCGTCTGCCTCTACTCCCCAAAGTACTACTAAAAATCAAACAGGACAAACCAAGGATGATTTTGATTGCTCCAGACTGACCACGCCAACACTGTTACCCCCTCCTGCACCGTGTGTTAGTGATCTCCATGGCACCTGCCTCAGACTCCTTCCCTGCTCTCTCAGGCGAAGAACCAGATTCTACACCCTCAGATTCTAACACCGAACCTTGCAGCCTGGCTAATTACTTAATCTCTCCTTTACCATCCCTCAGCAAACCTGTGATGGATATCATTTTAGAGGCAAGGAGGCCTAGTACTAGAAAATCTTATGCTGAAAAATGGAAAATATTCTGTGCTTGGAACCAGTCTTAAGGGATGAGCACAGCAGCGCCCAATTTACCTCAGATTTTACAATACTTAACTGAGATGCTTCACAAGGGGCTGTCTTTTTCCTCCATTAAAATCCACGCCTCAGTCATTTCAGCTCATTTTAACACAGAACCTCCCCTCGTCTCTCATCCACTGCTCAGGCAGTCCGTCAGAGGGGCCAAACATTTGAGACCACCCAGGAGAGCTCCAACCCAAGCCTGGAATCTTAACTTTGTCTTGGAGAAACTCACTCCACCTCCTTCCGAGCCAGCTGCTACTGCAGACTTAAAATTCCTTTCTTGGAAAACAGCTTTCCTTTTAGCAATCACTTCAGCTAGAAGGGTATCTGAATTGCAGGCCCTTATGGCAGTGGAGCCTTCAATCATCTTTCATGTGGACAGGGTGTCCCTCGTAACCAAACTATCCTTCATGCCCAAGGTGGTATCCAGTGTGGCTCTTAATCAGTCCATTCATTTGCCAACCTTCTTTCCCAATCCACAGAATAAAGTAGAACGGATACTGCATTCCTTAGATGTGCACAGACAACTTAGATTCTACTTGGACAGGACTAAACCTCAAAGGAAATCTGAACAACTGCTGGTGGCATTTGCTGCAGGGGCAGAGGGGAAGGCTATTTCAAAGCAAACCATTTCTAAATGGATAAACCATTACATTCATTTCTGCTATAAACACCATCGAAAACCTATCCCCCAGGGGATCAGACCTCACTCCACCAGGGCTGCATCTACCTCTACAGCCTTTCTCAGAGGCGTCCCTACCGGGGACATCCTAGAAGCTGCTACCTGGAGTTCTGTACATACTTTCACCAAGCATTATCATTTGCCAATTTTCTCTAAATCCAGAGCTGACTTTGCCACTACAGTCTTGCAGGGCCTTATAGCTGCCCCTAATGCTATCTAAATTCCTCCTCCCAACCATAGCTTTGGGAATCTACCCAGATGTAATGACTGCAACAGTGAAACACGAAAAACATAGTACAGTTGTGTACACTTAATATAATTGTAGATGTTCGAGTGTATTCACTGTTGCAGTCCTGGTTTCCCTCCCTCCCTCCAGCACCCTAACTTCTTTTGGCTATACCTCTACTTTCCTTTACTATGCTTAAAAGCCTTTTTGGTGTATTTGCTTTTTTGTTGGAGGTATATCTTTGTACTTTTTTATTTAATTGCTTCCCATCAATCTGACAATCTGACATCATGGAAGAAGGGACAGCAACTGACGCAGGACCCAAGACTGTTAATCTGGCCGACTGAGGGCTACCTGCAAGCAGATAACTTAAATGCAATGACTGCAACAGAGAGTACACTCGAACATCTCCATTTATGGTAAGTGTACACAACTGTACTTTCTCATTCCTGTCAGACACAAGAAGCTGCAGGCAGGCAGCTTGGGAGGGACCCTTCAAGCTGGTAAGGTAGGTCAGTGATGTTAACTACATGGTAGAACTGCTAGGCATGAAGCAGGGGCACAAATTGTACCATGTTAACATGGTGAAACCTTTCCATGATAGAGAGGCCCTTTTGCTGAGTATTTCCAGAGGATGGCAGGAGGAGTCTGAGGGGAATCTGATGACTGATCTCCTCAATGAGGCTTTGACTGACACCTCAGTGGAAGGGGTAGCAATGTCCCAGCAGCAGTCCCCTACCGAGATTCGAGAAATCCAAGCAGTGTTACAGGAGTTTGGGGGCATGTTCACTGGGAAACCAAGGTGCACCCACCTGGTGCAGCACCATGTGGATACAGGACCCCAAAGGCCTATTAAGCTGGCCCCTTATCAGGTGCCAGAGAGTGTCAAACAGACTTTGAGGGAGGAGATACAGGAAATGTTGGAACTAGGGTAATCCAGGAGTCCAGCAGTCCCTGGGCCTCCCCAGTGGTGCTGGTACCAAAGAAGGATGGCAGCACCAGGTTCTGTGTGAAATACAGGAAACTCAATAGTCACACAGAGTCAGATGCATACCCCATGCCTAGGGACAGATGAAGCCCTAGAGCATCTGGGTGGGGCTAAGTATCTTACCACTATTGATCTTACCAAGGGTTACTGGCAGGTGCCCTTGACTCACAACACTAGAGAGAGGTCAGCCTGTGTGACTCCTTTCGGCTTGTATGAGTTCACAAAAATGCCGTTTTGTATGAAAAATGTCCCAGCATCTTTTCAGAAGCTGGTAGATCATATCCTAGCAGGAGCAGGATATTTCACCCTTGCTTACTTGGATGATATTGGCATTTGAAGTCATTCTTGGCAAGAGCACCTTCAGCTTGTCAGGGAGTTGCTAGGCAGACTTGACCATTAAGTTTGGTAAGTGTAAGGTGGATATGGCAGAGGTCTCCTACCTGAGACATAGAGTGAGGAGTGGTAAGATCAGGCCAGAACCTTCCAAAGTGGAAGCCATTCAGGTATGGCCTGCTCCTGTTTAGAAAAAGCTGGTGAGGGCATTCTTGGGGACAGCAGGGTACTACAGAAAATTTGTGCCCAATTGTAGCGTCATAGCTGCTCCTGTCACAGACCTGAGAAGGACAAACTGGCCTGATAAGGTAGTGTGGACCCCAGCATGTGAGCAGGCATTCCAGAAGCTTAAAGCAGCTTTGGGAGGACCCCCTGTTTTAGTCACTCCAGATTACAGCAAAAAAGTTGTGCAGGTGGATGCTTCAAATCATAGGGTGGGGGCTGTGCTCAGCCAGATTTCCTCAGAGGGGAAGAGCACCCAGTGGTATATCTAAGCTGTAGGCTCCAACCCAGGAAAGAATGCTTTGCAGCTGTAGAAGAGGAATGTCTAGCCATAATGGCTAAGTTGTTTACCTTACAGACACAAGGTGTAGGGTTTGATTCTCACATGGGGTAATTGGCTAGGCTTAAAATGGCCCACAACAGCAGTTAGCTTAGTAGTAACCTATGAACCTATGTGGGCACTGCAGAAACTTCAGCCTTATTTGTATAGAAGAAAATTGACTGTAGTTACAGATCACAATCCGTTAACATGGCTACATCAAACCAGCCAACAAAATGCCAAGTTATTAAGGTGGTGCCTAGGGTTGCAGCCGTATGATATGACACTGCAGCGGGGTTAGCAATGCCAATGCCGATGGGCTGTAAAGGCAGCGAATGGGGTAAGGTATTCCCAGATAGGCTAATCCCTCTCAAGCAAAGTTTCTCAAGGGTCACTTGAAAAACTAGCTTGAGTCTTTGGGGGGCGGGGAGAAGTGTGACAAAGGGAAATAATGCCAACACAGCTGTCTAGAATTTTGTAAATAATTATATATCATTTGTGAACATTGACATAATTTATATAAGATACTTGTGTTACAAATGTATTAGAACTGTATGTGGGGGGTATATCAAACTACTAGTACAGAAGTGAGTGTTGACATGTTTTTTTCAAAGTGCTTAGAATGTAACCACAGCATGCCCTACTGGAATAGAACAGAAATTGATCTGCACTATTGTAACTGTTTAGATGTATATGTTTTAACAGTGGAAACTGGAATACAGAAGGTTAACTTCAGGAAAAATAGCTGAAATAAAATTACTTTATGGCCATGCAATAAAAAGATGTTATCTTTCAGTTTCAGTGCAGTAGGAGGCATAATATCTGTAATAGAGTAGTTTTCTGTATTGTCTTGGAAGTGTTTTATTTTTTTATGACTTCCAGGATCTGCAAAGATCTGAGAAAAAGCCCTCACAGGTAGATTTTAAATACTGCTAGCTTTCAGCAGTGGGGGTTTTATCTGGGATTGAGTCAGATGACAAGAAATTATGTCATTCTGCAAGCTATCCCAGCAGTAATATTTGAGATGAGGGAGAGAGAGAGCATTCTGTATTCTGTCTTTGATCTGACAACGACTAGAGAAGATCCATTCACCACATCTGCCTTGTTGTTGTTGTAATTAAGGAGGTGTACTAGGGTATAGTAATTCTCTTGGATATAGTCAGGAGTATAGCAATGCTTAGCTTAGATATTTTCTTTGCGACTGTCCTGCAATGTTGTTTTAAATATTTCCTGTGATTTTGAACTCTGCTGTCACTGTGATTATGTACTGAGTATTTTCATGTTCTTTTATTATTTATTATTAAAATATATTTAAACCTTTCATTGTGGCTGATCTGGCTAGAGATATTTAAGTTCTGAGTGTACTTGCATATTTGGTAACACTGTCTAGGCCACTCCTAATAGCCTTGCTCTTGGTCAAACTACCATTTGTATTGATAGTAACATTACACAGTAAGATTGGACATGCTTTGTTAAGGGCCAGAAAGTAACTAATAAGGAGCTTGTTGGTGGCAGTAAAAGCAACCTTATAATCTGGGCAGAAGGGGGTGTAGCTAGTAAACCTGTGCCAGCCTTTCCCAGGGGTGTGGGTGTGTGTTTTGTGTGTGTGTGTGTGTGTGTGTGTGTGTGTGTGTGTGTGTGTGTAAATCAAACCTCAAATTGTATGTGTGTCATTTACTTGGGCAGGGACATTAAGCACCAGTTGGACACAGAGGATGCTGGAGGTCTTGGCTTGGCTGCTCAGCTGAGCTCTCAACCTTATAGCTGTGCCAGTGTTATTGTTTTATATGTATGTATATGTGTGTGTATGTATATATATATATGTATATATATATATATATATATATATATATATATATATATATATATATATATATACGTATAATTTATTTACTGATGGGCATTTATTAACCGGGTTGGTCCAGCTGGGCCATAGGCCCGTTTTCAGTGGCGACCCGAGGAGAAAAGCTCCAGTTACATAAAAAATTAAAGATTACATAGGTAACAAAATAGCAATACCAAGTGACCCTACCAAAACATATCCGTACTAATTTGATCATAATCAAACATATTTAGATTACCCTAAGAAAAACTGTTTACAGTGGTCTGCAGTATAAAACAAAGCTTTTTAAACAGAAAAAATGTGATGAGTAATTGTTAATTATTAGTCTGTTTTCCAGCAGTTGTTTAAATTTCAACTATATATTATGAAGCAGTAATTCTAGACGTTCTTGTCTTGATTGTGATAAGTTCAGGATGATGGACTTCAGTTGCCACGTGTACACATTCCTTCATAGTAGGAATAGTCTGATTCTTCCAGTTCGTGGTGATGACTTTTCTTGCTAATGGTAAGATACTCCATAAAATAGGGTATTTTATTTTCATGACACAAGTGGGAATAGGTGTATTAAATAAAATAAGCAATCTGGTCAACATAAATTTATCATGAAAAACAGACTGTAAAAGAGAATTCATATTATCCCAATATTTCATTATCCCAATACATTTTAAGTTTTATACAATTGAAAAACTCAGTCAGGTTTAACATTTAGTTTACATCTCCAGCATCCTATGTCTTTGTTGTACATCAATTCAACTTTATGTGGTATGGTAAAGGTTCTATGTAAGAACTTCCAAGAGAATATCCTTTGTGTTGAAGTAGTTTGATGTCCTTCATGGATGCATCTGCAGTCATAACAAGTGGGTTGTCCTGTCGTCAGGCAGCCCTGCAGTCGGCCGGATTCCAAAGTCCGGGTCCGGCTTCGGCTGATGTCGCACTCCACCCGACGTCATCTCTGTTGGTCTTCGGGTATAAAAGCATCAGCCGACGCCATTTTCCTCAGTCTTTCTTGCCGCGCGGCACCCGAAGCAGAAGCTGTTCGCAAGTGCCGGTCGGTCGGATCCAGAGATTACTTCTACCGAATACTACTTCGAAGACTTCTAAAGCTAAGTACCCGTTGGGGACTCTTTCTTGCCTCAGCCGATGTCAGAAAAAGTTAACAATTGTTTAACCTGTGGGAAACAAATACCTCATAAAGATTTCCACTCTTACTGTCTGCCTTGTTTAGGCCCAGCCCACGACGTAGCAGCCTGTTCGGCCTGTGCCTCTTTCAACCGACGAACGCTTAGGCGTCGGTCGGAGTTTGCAGAACAGTTTTTCGGTACTGATTTTGCGTACATTATGCCGTCGGATCCTCCGACTACCCAATCTACCAAAACGCAAAGATAAAGACCGACACTTTCGCGGTCCGTGGTTTCGGCCGAAACCACGGTAAAGCAAACATGAGTGTCTCGGTTTCGGCCGAAACCGAGAAAACTGATCAAAGTACAGCTGAACCTATCCTTACAACTGAGGCCCCTGCTACAACTCTTGAATCGACCTCAGAAATTGTACCCACTACGGTGGTTGACTTATCAGACACCATCCCCTTGGATGTCTCTACCCCAGCACGTGGTGCTGCTAGGCCTCCAGCAGCCATGTCCATTAAGGCCTTCGCCAGGGCTAAAGCAGCCAAGACTACTAAATCAGTGCCTGTTAAACCCCCACATCCAGGCCCTCTTCTAGTTCTCAAATGCTTTCTTTGGCAGAAGATTTAATTTCTTTAATTAGAGGATCTCAATCTCACCCAGACAGGGCCTCTCAGCCCCCAGAGAAGAGACCTAGGGCAGAGCCCCCTGAGCCAGTGTCTTCTGATGACTCTGCTGATGAATCAGACATAACTGACCAGCCAGAGGCTCCCTTCTCCAATTTTGAAGATTCTGATGCTGAAGAATCCATTCCAGCTGCTTCCCCACCAGAAGAATTCTCCTTTGGGGAAACCTTGCATGCCATGCGAGAACAGTTCCAATGGCAGCAACAGGATTTTTCAGACTCCAGAAAAAGACTTAGGACCTTTCTGCACCTCCCACAGCACAGGCCCTTGGCTATACCTCCTGTTCTCTCTGTGGTGGATGATGCTTTCAATGATGTTTACTCCGCTCCAGACTCTTTACCCCCAGCCCCTGCCAAACCAGACAGATTTTACAGGGTGCCAGATACTCATCACCACCTTTACAAGGCCCCTCTTGCAGACCCAGAAACTATATCCCAGGGTCCCAAGGCAGTAGCGCGACCACAGCTAAAACCCTATTCCTTCTGAAAGGGAAGCAAGGTCATTAGACAGATGGGGTAAAAGGTCTACACTTCAGCTACTCTCTCAGCTAGAGCTTTAAACTGTCAGTTTCACATGATACAATACCAAGAGTTTATGCTTGATCAGTTAACTAAAAAACTAACCACTGATGAATCTCTTGATAAGAAATATGTATTAGAGATGGTAAATAACATACAACAAGTTAGCAACCATTCCTTAAAATGTGGCTATGATGCACTGGAGGCTTCATTTAGATCAGCCATGACAGGCACAGTGATAAGGCATGCATGGCTAAAGGAACAAGCTTTACCGGATCATGTTAAAGCTAAGTTGCTAGATGCTCCTATGGACAAGACAAGTTTGTTTGGTACACCTGCCCAGCAGGTTATGAAGAAAATGGAAGAAAAGGCAAAATCTGTTCAAACTGTCAAAGATTTCTTGCAGGTTCAACCCCCAAGGTTTAGCAGGAACTGGCCTGCCAAAAATTGGTCCTTTCCTGTCTCCACAAAATTTCAAAGGGGCAGGAATAGACGTTCCAGAGGCAGAAACCAATCCAGAGGAGGGGCCTACAGAGGACGACAGTGGCAAGGTAACAACAGAGGCACAGACACAGCCACTGCCACTACATCAGCACAACCACAGTGACTTAATCCTAACTCCGCCTACCAGGGAACAAATAGCAGCTCCTCTAGGCGGAAAGCTAACCTTATTTTCAAAGAACTGGCACTACATAACAAAAGACAAGTGGATTTTACAAACCATAGATCAAGGTTACCGATTTCACTTCCACACTCTTCCAGTCAAAAGAGGAATGCCAAATCTTCCTCCAAATCAAAAAACAGAGGCTCTACGCCAGATAATGGAGTTAGCAAACATGAGAGCTGTGGAAAGAGTGCCAACAGCAGAACAAGGAAAGGGGTTCTATTCCAGACTATTCCTAGTTCCAAGAAAGGAAAAAAGTTGGAGACCAATTCTCGACCTGTCCACCTTAAATACATACATCATTGTCCCAAAATTCAAAATGCTGACCCTACAGCAACTTCTTCCCATGCTGGGCAAGGAGTCTTGGCTGGTAACTCTAGATCTCAAGGAGGCATACCTGCACGTCCCCATTCGACCAATCTGCAGAAGATACCTCAGATTTCTTGCAGGATCAGAGCACTATCAATTCTCAGCATTGCCCTTTGGCTTATCTACTGCGCCCAGAGTATTCACAAAATGCCTGGCATCAGTAATCGCCCATTGCAGACTACAGGGAATTCAAATTTACCCATACCTGGATGACTGCCTACTACAAGGGGACAACAAAAGCAAGCTGACAACAGATTTACAAAGGGTCATTTACTTGCTACAAGGACTGGGATACACAGTCAATTTACAAAAGTCAAGGCTGATACCATCCCAAACAAGGACATTCTTGGGCGCGGAATTGGACACAGTACAACAAATGGCATTCCTGACTACAGAAAAACAAAAAGAACTTCCTCTTTACTTCCTGGCACTAACAAAACTGAACAAGTTAACAGCAAGAAAAGTTCTGCAGGCCTTGGGCTTCATGGCATCATGCATAATCTTGGTCCCATTTGCCAGACTACATATGAGGAAACTACAGTGGTACTTAAAGAATTTATGGTCCCAACACAGACACAGTCTAGAAACAGAAATCCCACTAATTCCATGCTTAAAACAGGAGTTCCTATGGTGGGCTCAGGCATGCCAGTCAAACCCAGGCCTACCCTTTCGCAGATGTCAACCAAGCCAGACCATCACAACAGACGCTTCAGACCTAGGATGGGGTGCCCACATGCTGGACAAATGCGTGCAAGGATTGTGGACACAGGATCAACTTCACCTACACATCAATCTAAAAGAAATGCTGGCAGTAAAACTGGCAATCCAAAAGTTCAAACCATTCCTCAAAGAGGGCCAGTTGATGATAAGGACAGACAACACCACAGTCATGTGGTACATCAACAAACAGGGAGGCACTCATTCATACCCCTATGCAGAATGACCTTGGAGCTGTGGACCCTGGCACTCAGCTACAACATTCAGTTACAGGCAATATTTGTACCGGGAAAGACAATACTCTAGCAGACATATTAAGCAGAACCACTTGGATGCCCACGAATGGAAGCTGCACCGGACATCTTCAAGACCATCTCAAAGAAATGGGGAATGCCACAGATAGACCTATTCGCATCACCTCTCAATCACCAGCTCAAAAATTCTGCACAAGGACATTCCACCCACTAGCATGGAAAGTGGACTCACTCTCCTTCAACTGGAAAGGCCTAACAGCATATGCATTCCCACCTCTTCCTTTGATACACAAGGTACTACTAAAAATCAAGGAAGAACGTCCAAGGATAATCCTGATAGCTCCAAACTGGCCAAGACAACACTGGTACCCACTACTGAAGAGCATGTCTCGAACAATATGTGGCCAATACCCTGATGCCTTTGATGTTAACTCAGAACAACTACAGCATCATACATCCAAACCTAAAACGCTGCAACTGACTGCATGGAACATCACATAGCAGCAGCTAATCCAGAACTTTCCCAAAGAGTTAAAGACATTATTCTTGAAGCACGCAGACCTTCAACAAGAAGGAACTATGCTGGAAAATGGAAAAGGTTTGTCATTTGGAGTACGGAAAGAGGAAAAGATGTGTCAAACATAGATATGCCTAACATTCTGGAGTATCTGGCGAACTTCTTCATTCAGGCCTGTCCTACTCCTCCATCAAGATACATGCATCAGCTATTTCAGCAGAATACAGCTTTGATCCACCTGTTTTTTGCACCCTTTGCTCAGGCAGTTCCTCAGAGGAATCAAGAATGTAAAACCTCCAAGGAAACCACCATTACCAGCTTGGGATTTAAACTTTGTGCTAGAAAAGTTGACACTATCACCCTTTGAACCAGCAGCAACAGCAGACCTACAACACCTGTCATGGAAAACTGCCTTCCTACTGGCAATTACTTCAGCAAGGAGGGTTTCAGAACTACAGGCCTTAATGGCAGTGCAACCCTTCCTAATCTTCCACCAAGATAGAGTGTCCATGAGGACTAATCCTACATTTATGCCCAAGGTGGTATCCAGAGTATCTTTAAACCAGGCAATCCACCTACCTACCTTCTTTCCCAACCCACAAAACAGAGGGAAAGAATACTGCATACCTTGGATGTACATAGACAGCTACGCTACTACTTGGACAGAACAAAAATATCAGAAAGACTGACCAACTTTTGTAGCCTATGCAACAGGAAGGGAAGGAAAAGCTATTTCCAAACAGACAATCTCCAAATGGATAGGAAATTGCATACGATACTGTTACTCCTTCCATGGAAAACCAATTCCACAGAACATAAGACCTCATTCTACAAGGGCAACAGCCACTACCACAGCCTTCTTACGAGGAGTGGCAACCAAAGACATTATTGAGGCGGCTACTTGGACCTCCGTGCATACATTTGCCAAGCATTATAATTTGCCTCTATATTCCAGATCCCGAGCAGGATTTGCCACTGCTGTACTGCAAGGGATCCTAAACACACCATAATCTACTTTTATCCTCCTCCCTAGTTGGCTATGGTATTCTACCCACTTGTTATGACTGCAGATGCATCCATGAAGGACATATTACAGTTTTGTACCTACCATAAATGTAGATGTCCGAACTGGATAGCATCTGCAGTCAGGATTACCCTCCCCTTCCCTCTGTGGTACTCCTAGGGTGTTTACCCTCCTAATAGCTAGCTGTTGGGGGGGAGTCTTTTATGGTGTATTTGTTTGTATATATGTACATATATGCTTATTTTTGTGTTTACCTCTATCTATTTGGAAACATTGGCATCTATCCAAATTTTAGCCTGCAAGAGGGCTACTGGCATCTGGGGCAAGAAACACTGAGGAAAATGGCGTCGGCTGATGCTTTTATACCCGAAGACCAACAGAGATGACGTCGGGTGGAGTGCGACATCAGCCGAAGCCGGACCCGGAGTTTGGAATCCGGCCGACTGCAGGGCTGCCTGACGACAGGACAACCCACTTGTTATGACTGCAGATGCTATCCAGTTCGGACATCTACATTTATGGTAGGTACAAAACTGTACTTTTTGAAGATTGGAGTATTAGTTTTTTTATCATCTTCACTTGGGGAATTATTATTAAGTCTAAAATATTCCCAATAGGTTTATCTGTAACATATTGTTTTTCTTAAGTACCTTATATGTTTTAGATAGAAATCTATTTCCAGTTATATTCTGCTGCATTAGAATAATGAATAAGTCAGTCAATGTGGGGAAAGAATTTCTTACTATTGGTTGCATTAGATTAATCTTGTATTCAACTAATTGTCTACAGTTTTGAAATTCTAGTCAAGTGTCTTTGCTTAACTCAAACTTATTAATAATATGGTCAACACTTTGTAGCCTCCCATTATCTAGTAAATGGTACCAGTATAACTTATCTTTCAATGTAGTAATTGTTGTTAAATTAAATGTATGTATACTATTTTAAGTATAGGCGGTTAGAAATACGAAGAAAATCCATGCTTTATATTCAGGGTTTCTGAAAATGAAAATTTTAAAGGAGGTTATTATAGTAATATAATAAGAGTTAACTGGTTTGTTTTTGTTTTCTGTAAAAATCAATGACATTTTTGATTAGCTATTTTGGTATAATATGATTTTGTTACATTACTGGATTTACCCCAAATATCTCCATAAGTATCCTTCCATTTGGCATTATAATTGTTATTTAACCGAGAAATTATTGCCTTAACAGTGGAGGTCAAGGAATATATAATTCTAAATCTGGAAGACTAATACCACCTGATTCCAGTCTCTAATGTGGTGATTTAAAGCCTTTCTAGGTTTATTAGGGAACCATAGAAATCTCAGAAATAAAGAATTATACTGCTTTATATTTTTTTTTGGGGGGGGGGTGGTAGAGATAAAGATTGTATTATATATAGAATTTTAAGAAGGATAATCAAATTAAGGAGAGTCTCTCTTCCATATTGAAAAAATATTCCATTTATTAAGAGTATATTTTATAGAATTTATTATTATAATTAAGCATTGTTATATCTTGGGGTTAATCTATTCTGATAATATCAAAGTATATGATTTTGCCATCTTTCACAGTATATTTATGTAATTTCTTGTGTATTAATATAATTAAAAGGTAGTATTTTAGTCTTTTTCTCATTAAAAGTGAGTCATATTTCTTCTGGAATATTTCTGTTGCTTGGAATACTGAGATAAGAGAAGAACGGCAGTCGGAGTTAGTAGGCTATCATCTGCAAATAATTGTGTTTTGGAGATTACATCATTTTTAGGATGTCTTTAATGTTTTTATTTGATTGTATATAATTTATAAAAGGTTCCATAACTAGAGCAAATGCAATGGGGACAAGGGACAACCCAGTTTAGTACATTTAGTGATCATGATAAGCTCATATACTTCCAAATCAATCTTAATGTATACAAAGAATTTTCATAGAGAAGTTTAATTGTAAGAAATTGAAAATTTATATTCCTCTAGTACTAATAATAAATACTCCCAATTAACTGAGTCATATGCGCTGTTGATATCCAGACTAACCCAAGTTAGCACTTTTTTGAATTATTAGTATAATTAATTATTGATAGTATTCTCTTGATATTATGGGCATTCCTGTTCATTATAAACCCAGTCTTATCATAATTTTTTTTCTAGCGGCATAGATTGCCATGGATGTGTTGTAGTGTAAATTTAGTAATGAAACTGGTCTGTATAAAGAACATTGTGTTGAGTCCTTGTCCGGTTTTAAAATTGGGGAAATTAGGGTATATTTCCAGGATGGTGGTACCTTTGTAAACCCTTTAACTATTAAACATATCTCTAGTAGAATACTCAACATATCCTTAGCCCTCATTTTGTATAGTTCCGGTATTTCCAGGTGCCTTGTTGGGTTTTAATTTATTATTTTGAATTTTGAGTTCAGACATTGATATAGGCTTGTCAGTTATTTTTATTTGATCCTCTGTCAATTTTCAGTATATTTTTAATGAATGCTTTAATTAGATCCTGTGCATCCATTGTTGGTTTGTATTGATTAATCATATTAAAATGACACCTCAAAACATTTAAAATACCTTATATTTCTGTAACCTTCCTTTTACTAGTAGAGGAGAATAATTGTCTGATGTGGTTAAAGTCAACAATCATTTTTGTTCTAGTAGCCAATTTATGCATGGATTTAGGATTTATGAAATAATCTTTTCAAAATTTATCATAGTTTTATGCTGTAAAATTTCAAAGTATTTACCATTTAATCTATTTATTTCCTCTAAGTTATTTACTTTTTGACTAATTTTAATTTATCAATTTTCTCATGTAAATTCATTAATTCTTTGTCCCATTGTTTCCTTTTTTTGTGTATATCAACTTGTAATTTTGTCAAATAGGTATACCTTTAAAGAGTCCCATACAAAAATCTCTGAGGTGTACAGCCAGGGTGCATTTTTTGGCTAGGCTTATAGAGGCCCTAGGGCCAGTAGCCTAGTACCTACCTATGAACCTAAAAAATCACAATGAAATAAATAGATGAACTATTTTTGATACATGTACAAACAAGTTATATACAAGTGATCAAATTTATTGCCTAGGCTTCCTAGGAAGGTATATTTGCTTACAGGAGCTCAGAGTGAAGAAGCACCATTAGATAAAGGGGAATTAGGTAGATTCTAATCAGGGACAAGATTTAGTATTGAGAAGGTAAAGTTTGAGTTCCTTTTTAAAGTGTGTAGGGTGTATGATAGAGCGTATGTGTAGAGGAAGTTTGTTCCAAGTGTGGGCTACTGAGCAGTTGTATAGTAGTTTGCCTATGTTCTTCTTTCGATGATCTACATTCAGAAGTTGCTGGTTAGAGGTGCGGAGGGTTCTAGGAGGGGTGTAGGTAGATAAAAAAGTAGTGAAAGCTGGA